>NC_051155.1:198590327-198702042 GCF_013339745.2 Dermacentor silvarum
ATCCCGTTAATGCGTACGTAACGACTGGAGAAGGTGCAGTACGAGGCGTAGTGCACGGAATCGAACCCCACACGTCACCCGCAGTTTTAAAGGCAAACCTCCGGATCCGCACCCAAGGAGTGGAGGTAGTGGAAGCCCGAATGCTCGGCGACTCCCAAAGTGCAGTGATTACTTTCTTCGGAAACGTAGTACCGAGATACGTATACTACTACGGTGGAGAGAAGGCCTGCCATCCGTACCGTAACGCAACTCAGGTGTGCAAAACCTGCTGGAGCGTAGGCCATCGAACGGATGTGTGCCCACAACCGGACTTGTCTGTGTGCCGCGTGTGCGGGTTACAGGACCCACCGGAAGGACACGAGTGCAGCCCGAAATGCGCTGCCTGTGGGGAGGATCACCCCACGGGTGACCGCAGCTGCCGAAGACGACTTAAACCTGTGCGACTTTCAAAGAAGACTCCGCTAGCAAAGCGCACACCACGGTGGTTTGCCAGCGAGGATGAGGACTCTGAACTAGAGGCCTACCCAGGACTCTGGTCTGAACATCGACGCAGCTGTTCCCGTTCGAGGTCGAGGGAGCGGACCTGGTCCGGGCAACCTGTAGTGCAACCACGACCAAGGTCCCAGTCGCGACCGGGAAACCAACAGCAGCAACATCCCATCCAGATGGAAGACAGCGCCAAGGCCGCAAAGGGCCCGCTGGCACAGAGCAAGTCACAACATAATCAGGTGAGCTGGGCACAAGTCGCGTCTCACACTGCCAAACCAAACTCTCCCAAAAAAGCGCCGACGCCCATTACACAGAACCCCGAATATCTTAAAATAGTGGAGGAGAACCGTGCCCTCAAGAGTAGCTTGGCGGAACTCAGAGCCGAGTTTGAGGCATTTCGTAGATCGGTTGCTCACAACAATACAAATACACACACACAGGCCGACACAAACAGACAGGTGATCACAGCGACAGCGCACACACCGGCTGAAACTAGCTCGCCGACGACGACGCTAGACCAGGTAGCCCAAAATGTGCAGAGACTATTCGCTGAGATTCACACGCTCAAAAGACATGTCGATGACTCTATTGCGTCAGTTCGCGCGGGACTCCGCAAGCGCACGAGCGTAAGCCCGGGAGCGCCGACGCGGGGACCAAAGGGTATAGATGCGACTGACAGCGATAGTACCATCCATGGCTAAACTAGGAACACGTATCGCAGAAAGTCTTGAGGTGTGGCAGTGGAACTGCTGCACGTTTCGTACTAAACACGCTAATTTCATACAATATATGGAGTCGGTGCCTATTCCTCCGGATATCATTTGCTTGCAAGAAATAGGAAAGCACAAGAGAAATCTTAAAGGGTACGACTTGTACACCCATCCGATTACATTCATGGGGAGATTATACAACATCAAATAATCACGATATGGCCACATAAGCGCGGCAAGCCGAAAACAGTGATTGTAAACATATATAGCCCTCCCAGAGACAGACTGGCGGACTTTGAGGATGTGGTTTCCGCAGCGATGCGTTTAGCGTCTAGGCGGGACAGAGTCTTGGTTTTAGGGGACTTCAATGCGCAACACTCCGAATGGGGATACGCGGCAGACTCTCCGAAAGGAAAACTTTTGCTGGATTTGACGGAGAGGTACGATTTCACCCTGTTAACTCGTCTTGATGAACCCACCAGAATCGGTAATAGCGTCTCGAAAGATACCTCGCCGGACTTAACCTTTACGAACCAAGCGGATGAGATAACGTGGACAAATCTAGGGGACAACCTTGGAAGTGACCACTATATCCTCAGCCTTTCGGTAAACTCGTCCCGTATAAGACGCAAGGTTGGGCAGGCCACACTGACAGATTGGAAGAAATATCGCGATCGCCAGGGTAGCACAGGTCCGATAACGAACGTCGGAATCTGGGCGCAGCAGCTTCTCAACACGCTGGCGGGTGTGACGAAGGTTGTAGACACAACGCGAGACACCCCGGTAGTGGACAGGCACCTGCTACATTTATGGGAGGCCCGCCGTAGCCTCACCAAGAGATGGAAAAGGCAGAGGTTAAACAGGAAGCTTAAAATCCGCATTGCTCAGTTAGCTCAGGAGGCGAACACGTACGCGCAGGAATTATGCGACGGTAACTGGCGCCAGCTCTGCGATTCCTTTAGGGGGACCCTCAGTACCAAAAAGACATGGCACATTCTCCGCAGCATGATGAATCCCGGGGGAACCAAGACGGCAGCGCACATGACACTCAAGCTACTGGAGAATGAATTCAAGGGCAACGACGAGGAACTCATTGATTACTTAAAGCATATTTATATTGTCACGAGCCTCGAGAAGTAGCCCTGAAGGTTTAATAAACGTAGAGCAGCTGGCTCTTGGAAGACGCGACCGTCGGGGCTGGCTCGAGCAGAGAAGGAGCGCGCGGTCTTCTTTCTTCTCTTGGGCTCGACCCACTCTTGCCCTCGACCCACTACCTACAGGTGGCAATATCCCCCCTTCCGAACAAAAGCATCGCCTCGATGCTAAAAAAATAGGCGTAGAAGACAAAGAAGAGGAAGGCAGGCAAAGCGAAAGTACACAAAAAAAATGTAGCCGTCACGCCGGCACAGTCAATGAACGAAGAAGCAAGCTCCCAAAGATAAATGAAAAGTAGAAACAAAGAAGGGAATGAGAGAAAAAAAATGAAAACAAAAAAAATTACGGACGCGCAATGTACGGCTTCATGCGCACAACATGAACTATGTCTGAGGTCGGTTGTCTTTGTGTCCTACTCCGTGTCTGCGATGTTGTGTCCGGAACAACTTCGTAGTTTACGTCACTGACGCGGCGGAGCACTTTATACGGACCGAAATACCGGCTCAGAAGCTTTTCACAGAGGCCACGACGGCGAACGGGGGTCCACACCCAAACTTGGTCTCCGGGGTTGTAGGACACGTCCCTGTGGCGGATGTTGTAGCGTCGTGCGTCTGCCTGCTGCTGCTGGCCGATATGCAGCCGCGCGAGCTGCCGAGCTTCCTCAGCACGCTCTGCAAATTCCTCGGCGTCAGTTGTCAATTGGTCAGCGTCTTGACACGGCAGCATAGCGTCCAGCATCGTCTGGACTTCGCGACCGTAGAGAAGGCGAAAGGGCGTGAAGCGCGTCGTCTCTTGCACGGCGGTGTTATACGCGAAGGTCACGTAAGGCAAGATCCGATCCCATGTTTTGTGTTGAACGTCGATGTACATTGCGAGCATGTCTGTGACAGTCTTATTCAGTCGCTCGGTAAGTCCGTTGGTCTGCGGATGGTACGCGGTCGTCTTGCGATGCCTGGTGTTGCTCAATTCAAAAACTTCGTCCATAAGCTGCGCTGTGAAAGCTGTCCCTCTGTCGGTTATTACAGTGGAGGGAGCACCGTGACGCAAGACGATGTGGCGCATGAAGAACTGCGCTACCTCTGAGGCCGTGGCTCGTGGGATCGCCTGCGTCTCAGCATAGCGTGTTAAATAATCAGTCGCGACGATCACCCATTTGTTACCGTCGGCCGAGAGAGGAAACGGTCCGAGAATGTCCATGCCGACTTGGTCGAAAGGCGTGTGAGGTGCTTCAATTGGCTGAAGTAAGCCAGCCGGTTTAACGGATGGTGTCTTGCGGCGCTGGCATTCACGGCAGCCTTTAACGTACTGTTTGACGCTTGCTGAAAGCCCGGGCCAATAGTACATTTCGCTTACTCTAGCGAGTGTTCGTGAAAAGCCTAAATGACCAGATGTCGGTTCGTCATGGCAAGCGAAGAGGATGTCGTCGCGCATGTCCCTTGGAACCACCAGGAGGTAAGCACGGCTGGTCGAACGAGCATTCTTCTTATAAAGCACGTTGTCTCGCAGACAGAAGGACGTCAGCGAGCGGGACAGATGGCGTGGTATGGTTGTGTCGCGGCCCTCTAAATGATCGATGATCGGTCTAATCTCAGCGTCGTCACGCTGCCGTCTGCTCAAGTCCGACGAACTAATGGCGCCCAGGAAGCCGTCATCATCCTCTGTTTCCTGACTGGCAGGATCAATGGGTGCGCGGGACAGCGTGTCAGCGTCTTCATGCTTACGGCCAGACTTATAAACGATGGTGATGTCAAATTCCTGTAGCCGCAAGCTCCACCGTGCCAGTCGTCCTGAAGGGTCGCGCATGCTTGCCAACCAACAGAGGGCATGGTGGTCCGTCACTACTTTGAAGGGACGACCATAGCAGATAGGGGCGAAACTTGATGATCGCCCACACGACCGCGAGGCACTCTTTCTCCGTAGTCGAATAATTCGCCTCGGCACGGGACAGGGAGCGGCTGGCATACGCTATAACTCTTTCCACTCCATCTTGAAGCTGGACGAGCACTGCGCCAAGGCCAATGCTGCTGGCGTCGGTATGCACCTCAGTATCAGCATCATCGTCAAAATGTGCAAGAACGGGTGCTGACTGCAGGCGCTGTCGTAATTCAGCAAAAGCCGCCTGTTGCTCATTATGCCACACAAATGGCGTATCGTCCCTCGTAAGGCGTGTCAGGGGTTCCGCTATCTTCGAAAAGCCTTTAATAAACCGGCGATAGTAGGCGCACAAACCCAGGAAGCGCCGGACGGCCTTCTTATCGGCAGGAGCTGGAAACGCGGCCACAGCGGCAAGCTTGTCGGGATCGGGTCGGACCCCTTTGGCGCTTACTACATGCCCGAGGAACTTGAGCTCTTCGTAACCAAAGTGACACTTTTCGGGCTTAAGTGTGAGGTCTGCCGATCGGATGGCTTCTAGCACACTCCGTAGGCGGTGAAGATGCTGCTCGAACGTTTCAGAGAAGATGACCACATCATCCAGGTACACAAGACAGGTCTGCCACTTCAGTCCAGTAAGGACAGTGTCCATCATTCGCTGGAAAGTAGCCGGGGCTGAACACAAGCCAAAAGGAAGCACTCGAAATTCATAGAGCCCATCTGGAGTCACAAAGGCTGTTTTCTCGCGGTCGCGTTCGTCTACCTCGATTTGCCAGTACCCGCTTTTTAAATCGAGAGAAGAAAAATAGTGGGCACGCCGTAGTCTATCTAACGAGTCGTCGATACGCGGCAGCGGGTACACGTCCTTTTTAGTCACGTTGTTGAGCTTGCGGTAGTCGACACAGAAGCGTAGCGTTCCGTCTTTCTTTTTGACAAGAACGACCGGAGACGACCACGGGCTGTTAGAAGGTTCGATGACGCCATCGTCAAGCATCTCGCGGACTTGCGTACGTATGGCTTCGCGTTCTTTTGCCGACACGCGGTAAGGCTGCTGGTGTATCGGGCGTGCGTCTTCGTACGTGATGATCCTGTGTTTAGTGATCGAAGTCTGGCGTACCTTGGAAGAATGTGCGAAGCAGGTCCTGAATTCAAGCAAGAGCTTGCGCAGTGCTGTCTGGCTATCGGTGGACAGTTCAGAATTGATGTCGAGATGGCCCAGAGACGTGTCTGCTGTCTCCACTACTTCTGACGTGAAGCAGTTGTTAACGTTTGCTACTGCGTCAGCAAACGCTAACGAAGTGCCGCGGAACAGGTGTCGGTGCTCGTAGCTAAAGTTGGTAACAAGCAATTGCGAATGACCAGCACGAATCTGTATAACACTTCGAGGCACACAAACACCTTGCTTCAGTAGGTGTTCCAAGTTACTTTCGGCCACCGCTTCGCCATCGCGTAAGCCACAGCATGTAACGTCGACGAGGACACTGGCTCGTGGAGGAAGCGTGACACTGTCTGCCGAAACACGAAGTACGTCGTCGCGCCGTTGGCCGTCTTGCACGTCGATTGCTCGTGCGGCAGAGAAAGTGATACGACGCTCTTGCAGATCGATAATCGCGCCGTACTCCTGCAGGAAGTCAACCCCAAGAATAACGTCGCGGGAGCATTCGCGTAAGACAAGGCAGCTCGCAACGAATGTAGATCCTTGAATCTCAACTCTAGTCGTGCAGGCGCCCAGCGGAGTAACGACGTGGCCGCCAGCCGTCCGAATCTGCGAGTTATGCCAGGGCGTGATCACTTTCTTCAGCTGCGTTGCTATTTTCCTGCTTAGTATGGTGTAGTCTGCGCCGGTGTCCACTAAAGCACTCACGGCATAACCGTCAATGGTCACTGGTATATCGAGCGAAAGCCGGTCGTCTCGTTCAGCTGCAGGTGATGGCGGATCGGTATGTTTCCGTAACTGCGTCCGTCGGAGGTCTTCAGCGCTTCGACCGTCAGCGACCTCGCCCCCAAAGATCGCCTCAGTTAGTTTTCCCGGCGCGGACTGGTCGACCGCTCGGGAGAATAGCGCTGGGGCGGAGGTGAAAATCGTCTGGGAGACGGCGATCGCGACTGCCGCCTGGCAGGCGGTGGCAAGCGCTGCTGAGAGAGGTAGTCCTCAATGTCCCGGGGTCGCTGGCCGTATCGGGGTGGCGGCGAGTATGCGGAAAAGCCGCGAATCCCAAGGCGCCGGTATGGGCACTGGCGGTACAGGTGGTCAGCTTCACCGCAGTGGAAGCACAGAGGCCGATGATCGGGTGTGCGCCAAACATCCGACTTACGAGGGGGCGGGCGCCTGTCGTCGACGTAGCGAACCGCTTGCTCCGAATGGTGGGCAAATGGAGCGGCATGAACAACCGGCGGCGGTGTATACCCAGCGTCGTAGTACGACATCGGCTGCGCCGACTGAATTGACACCGTAGGAGGAGCACGAACGAACCGCGGCGGAGAGGGAGAAGGGCGCTTCAGGGCTTCCGCGTAGGTCGCACGCGGATATTCAACAGGTACTGCCGCAGCGTTAGCAGGAGGCAAGGTGTCACGGAGCGCCTGGTGCACTTCATCCTTGATAATGCTCGCTATGGAGCTTACCGTAGGGTGCGGTGTTACGGCGGCCTTTTGCAACTCTTCACGCACGACAGAGCGGATGAGTTCTCGCAGACAGTCACCGTTGCTTCCTATGGCCGTGAAAATGTCAGCAGCAGACATGCTGTTCACTTGCCGCTCATACATGTTCGAGCGATGCAGAAGCATCTTTTCCATAGTCACGGCCTCAGACAAGAACTCCGCGACCGTCTGCGGAGGGCTCCGTACGAGGCCAGCGAAGAGTTGCTCCTTGACCCCGCGCATCAGATGACGTAACTTCTTCTCCTCCGTCATTCTTGGATCGGCCCGTCGGAAGAGGCGCGTCATGTCTTCGACGTAAGTGGTCACAGTTTCGTTTGGCAACTGGACGCGGGCCTGAATCGCACGTTCCGCTCGTTCGTGGCGATCAGGACTGGTGTATGTCTCCAAAAGCTGGCGACAAAACTCGCGCCACGACGTCAGTTGCCCCTCGCGGTTCTGAAACCACGTACGCGCGCCATCCTCCAGGTAGAAGTAGACGTGTCGGAGTTTCTCCGTGTCGTTCCATTCGTTCACGGAGGCCACGCGCTCGTATTCGACCATCCAGTCTTCGACGTCTTCGAACACTGTGCCATGAAACGTCTTCGGGATCCGTGGGCTCTCAAGTGTGTAACGGTTCGACATCGTGCTTCCCGTACCGGTTGGGGCGGTTTGAAGAGAAGCGCTGGTCATACCGGTTGATGTGGTGGAAACTGTAGCGTTGACGACTTCTGGAGACAGTCCCCTGATCCTGCGGCTGGCCCGATGCACGGGAGTGTCGACAGGCACTGGATTCGTAGCGCGGATCCTTGGAGGGGTCTGCAACATCCGTGAAGACGCTTACCCAGCACCTCCACCAGTTTGTCACGAGCCTCGAGAAGTAGCCCTGAAGGTTTAATAAACGTAGAGCAGCTGGCTCTTGGAAGACGCGACCGTCGGGGCTGGCTCGAGCAGAGAAGGAGCGCGCGGTCTTCTTTCTTCTCTTGGGCTCGACCCACTCTTGCCCTCGACCCACTACCTACAGGTGGCAATATAGGTACGAATTCCAAAGAGGCGAGCCGATGCGGTAACTATACGGGGCCGGAACAGCCCAATCTGGACGCACCGATAACTACGGCGGAGGTTTATGCCGCGGCGCAGTCCTTCAAAAGAAACACGGCGCCAGGGCCCGATCAGATTACTAACGCCATGATTCGAAACTTGAGCGACGAAACCATAGAGCAGTTAACTGAATACTTCAACGAGAATGTATGGGTGGATCAGGGAGAACTACCTGCTGAATGGAGGGAAGCAAAAATCATCCTTATTCCAAAACCGGGGAAGCCCCGAGATATTCGAAACCTACGACCTATATCGCTAACATCGTGTGCCGGAAAGCTCTTTGAAAAGGTGATACAGACCCGGTTATCGCGCTACATAGAAAGCAACAATCTTTTTCCCCCAAACATGTTCGGATTTCGTCCAGATGTGTCGGCACAGGACGTTTTTCTGATGCTTCAGCAGGACGTTCTGCACCCGGTAAGGGGTTCCGAAGACAGCATTGTGCTTGCTCTCGACGTAAAAAAGGCATTTGATACGATTTCCCACGATGCAATACTGGAAGGACTAAAAGCAGTAGGTTGTGGGACGCGCATTTACCAGTATGTACGCAGCTTTCTGAGAAACCGCACGGCCACCATCGGTCTGGGCTCAACTAGGTCGAAACCCTTTGCAGTTCCCGATCGAGGAACCCCACAAGGGTCCATACTCTCCCCTCTCCTATTTAATCTGGGAATGCGTAAACTCGCACTAGAGTTGGATGCGAAGCAAGCCCTAGGGAGCGCCATTTACGCTGACGATATTACGCTGTGGGCAAATCGGGGATCCTACGGGGATAAGCAGGAGCTTCTCCAGTGGGCGATCCAACAGGTCGAAACCTTCACGCAAGGGGCCGGCATGACATGTGCCCCAGAGAAGTCCGAATTTATTCGTATAAGAGCGAAGTACGCGAGACGAGAAAATCGTCCGAGTTTCGAACTTTTCTTGGACGGGGGGCGTGTAAGAGAGGTGGATAAACTCCGCGTCCTGGGATTATGGATCCAACAAACGGCCGGAGTAGCGCACACGCTCCGCCTCCTCAAAGGTACTACACATAACGTAGCCAAAATGATCCGTAGGGTTACGCGAACCCGCGAGGGCTTCTCGGAAGAAGAAACGATTCGACTGGTACACGCCTTTGTCATCAGTAGGATAACGTATGCACTCCCCTTCCAAAGCATTACCAAGCAGGAGCTCAAACAGCTTGAAGTGATCATCCGGCGGGCATTTAAAGCTGCTCTAGGACTCCCAGAAAATACCAGTACAGAACGTTTCGACAAATTAGGAATCCACAATACCTTCGAGGAATATGCGACGGCCACCCTCATCGCGCAAAAGGAACGGCTGTGCGCATCAACGCAGGGTCGGGCCATATTAACCAAACTGGGCTTTGCCCTCCGCCCCCAGTTCAGTGCAGAAGAGACAGTGCAGATGACCCAGGAAGTCAGGCAGCACATAATAGTGTCCCCAATTCCGAAGAATATGAGCCCGAGATATCATGTAGGGCGCCGGAAGGCCCGAGCGAGAACCTTGCACCAGAGATTTAGAGGACAACCGGACGTGTACTACACAGACGCGAGTCAAACGGACAGGGACAAGTATACGGTGGTAGCCACGAACCAAAATCGTGTGATAGCTGCATCGGTCAAGGCAAAATCTACCAGCACAGCAGAAGCCGCAGCGATTGCACTTGCAATTAGGGACGCGGAGAATAGGAACGTATCTGCTGCCATACTCACGGACTCACAAACCGCCTGCCGCCTGTATCTCTCCGGGACGGCGCCGCGCTTAGTACTAAAAATTCTAGGGAGTCAAATTACCGGATTCCACAACCTCACTTGGTGCCCCGCACACGAAGGCATGGAGGGCAACACAAGGGCGGACCGGCTAGCTCGCGTACTAAGCATCCGAGCTGCGGACCGACCCAGTGACGAGCCTCCTTCTACACCGCGCGACATCCTCGAACACCAAAGACAGGAGCGGAGGCAATATGGACGCCCTCATCCTAAGTTAAACAGTCAACAGGCGAGGAATTGGCGCCGACTTCAAACACACACATACCCAAACTTACATACACTTAGCCGTATTCACCAAGCACGATACACTGACGAATGCCCGTGGTGTGGGGACACGCCAACGTTACCGCACATCACGTGGATATGCCCAAACAGACCAAAACATATAAACTCCACACTACTAAAACCACAAGATTTTAACAGGCAGTGGGAGGCGCGGCTTGCGGACGAGAACCAGGACAGCCAACTGGCTCTCCTGGACCAAGCCCAGCGAACCGCTCGTGCCAGTGGAGCCCTGGACTAGGGGCCCCAACCACGGGACCTAAAGTTTCATTTTATTCATTAAAGTTTCTCTCTCTCTCTCTCTCTCTCTCTCTTACCGAGGCGCAATTATATTCCCCCTCACAAGCTGGTTGCACCACTGCCGAAAGTAGCAGGCGTACGCAGGCATTATCCTTGCGCAGCGGTATAGTTCCGGCCCTAACTGGCTGGTTATAGGCTATACTAGAGAGTTCTTTTGCTCGCTGCATGATACGGCACAGCGATACGTGACATGTTAGGATCTTTGTGCATGCATGTCCTATACCGAGAATTACTGTGGCAGTTACCGCCGGTAACTGTAATAGCCACCCTAATTGTGGAAACATGGCAGTGCCCAAACAGCGCCGACCACCCGCTTCGATCCGGATTTGCGCTTCTAACTGGCTCTCCGCCCAGTCAGCAAGAAACAAGAGGCAAAATCCGTCATCGCCAAGTCTCATCTCAAGCTGACGTCAAATCATTAAGTATGTTTTATCGTACTTATTGAGATCGGCTGCTTGTTTTCATGCTGCTAGGACTACAGACATGGCCGTAAATCTGGTTTGATTTTTAGTTAGCAGATGGCGCCACGGCATTAGCATTGGTGATGTCTTGACAATGCAGAAGGCTATAAAAGCTTAATTGTTCACTATATCATGAATTCATTAACTTACTACCCCGCTCTAGTATGGTACGTGCTGACGGTATCGAGCAAACGCCATGTAGACGCCGAGCAGACGCTGTGGCCTAGGTGAGCATTTGTAAGGGCATTCACCCGTACTACTTGCTAAGGAGGCTGCAAGGTAACTGCAGGCAAAGCGTACAGGTAAAGCGAAGCCCTGCTGCCTCATGCATGTAAACGCAGCTTATGGTTACCGCGTCAAAATACCGTTTGCGTTGATCCATAAATCGTGGAGCATATAGCTGGATGGCAAGCAGACGCTGAGCAGACGACGCGGTGCGGATGAGCACATCTCGAAGGGCATTCGGCCTTCCCATTGACTAAGAATTCGTGTAGCTTCTACAGTGCCGCAACCAGCTTGTGAGATGGAGTATATAACGCAGGCGAGAGCTTGCACTGACAAGGAACGAGCGGAAATACACATTTCACCAAAGGGGCTATTATGCTTTGGCATTCGCGCACGTATAAGCAGTTTTGAGCGTCTCTGCCGAATTTTTATTGTTGAGCTTTTACAGGCGAAAACCAGAATACAATTATGATGCACGCCGTAGTTGAGGCATCCGGAACAATTTCCATTACCTGCTAAGGGGTCCTTCAACGTGCCCCCAATGCATGGTACATTGGCGTTATTGTATTTCGCACCCATCGAAATGCACCCGCGCCCTCTGGCTTAGCATCGCAACGACTTAGTCACTAAGCCACCACGGCGGGTGAAAAGCGTCTGTGTTAAATTCACTTGGTATTACAACAAAATAAACTAAAAAGCCCGCACTTTCAGATATGTCTTCGGAGGCGGCTCTATTTATTTAAAGCGCTGGTGAAAAGCAAGAAATAAATGACCATAATTATTGATTAGAATGATATCCTACTACTATAACAATTATAGCTTTTTTTTCACCGCGACGAATGTTACCGATCTAAATGAATGTTCCAGTCATAAGAACCTTACCAAAAGCGAGGAAGTTATGTGGAGGAAGCTGCAAACGGGGGTATTACCGAACCCACAACTGTTGAGCAAATGGCATCCTTCGGTGTATAGCCCTCGGTGTAGGCATTGTGATGGTATACCGGACTTAGTCCACATGGTTTGGACCTGTCCTAGCTTTGATGAGCCAGATAGATGCAGAGAATCCTGGGATTCCTTGCTACTCAACGAAGAAGAAAAAGCTCAACGACAAGTCATAGGTCTCGCCCTGACCGCCACCGCGTCCCAAGGGATCCCGGCCGACGGTTAGGGAGGATGAGTGTGGGTTCAGGCTGAAGCCTCTACCCTGTCATCTATTTGACGGGTGCAAATGAAGTCACTTCTCTCTCTTTCCAGTCAGAGCTAGCTGAAAATTCGACCACTCAAGAAGCTACCTCAATTCGAAAGTAAAAAAAAAAAAAAAAGAGGATGCTTTCTCGGTGAGAAAATAATATTTCTAGCATTTGTAGATAATGGTAGTATAGTGGTTAATGAGAGTCTAATGAGGCATTTCCCTATAGAATACAGGTCTCGATTCATTGGGCTTAATGTCCCAAAGCAACACTGTGGCTATGAGGAATATACCGTATTAGAGGCCTGCGGATGAACTTATACTGCGTGATAATCTTTAGCCTGCACCTAAATATGAGTACGAAACCATCTTCCATTTCGCTTCGATTGAAATGCGGCTACCGCAGCCGGGAGGCGCACCCGCGACCTGATGCTCAGCTGCTGAAAGATATTGACACCGAGCCACTGGGGCAGGTAGAGCCGTATACAGTGCACGTATTGAGCAGACAAACAGCGAGACGCAGCGCACTCTTTCGCGTTTCCCTTACAGCGACGGCGACGAACGCGTGCCGCCACTGTCCTCGGCCGTGTCGGGGTACTTGACAGACGCATACGGAACATTATGAAACACGAATCAAGTGAACCGAGCAGGTTGACCGTCAACCTTGTAATAATGATAATTCTTGGTGGCATCTGAACAAAGCCAACATATACGATTATAGGGTTTAGGTTGTGGACGAAAGCATTTCTAAGTGATGGCCACTCTCACCTGCGTAGATCGTTCTGTTCTTTTCTCCAATGTAAGGAAACTTATCCACGTTCTCCTGCGGTGCCTGAAACGGTTCCGGCTCTCCGGCACCGTGCGGCGACTGGTGACTCAGCAGGAGAAAGAACGGCTGCGGAAAGAACAACAAGAACAGCGTGAAGGTTTTGAAGGCGCATTCGACAATTCAGTGGCTGTAAGTGAGGCGTTCTTGCAGACTCGTGTTCTTAATGAATGGCCATGATTTGTGCCACATATGTAATAATTAGGGCTTTATGAGCTGTTTAAATGCTGAGAAATGTTTTGCTCGTGCTAACTGGTAAGTCACCACACTTATGAAGAGTGAGTGAACAGGTGAACAAGACCAAAAAGAGTTAAACAGATGAAGCATTAAGTGAAGCTTCATTTTAATGAGATCGTACATAAGTGCAACCTATTAGAATTCAATAGAAAAGAAAGCCACGAAAATGGTGGATACGTATCCGTCAACGAAATTATGCAGGTAACTCATTATTAGTATTCTATATGAAAACACACTTATACAATCGTAACGCAGGAGAAATATAAGACAAGAAATACTTTGAAAATTATCTTCTATCTGGCTTTGATAAAGCCTTTTTATCTAATCGGAAAATGACCGACTACACGCATCCTTGCGTCCATGGGTAGAAATTGTATCTTCTTTCGTTTGCTGATAAAGACGTTAAACACAGAGAGAGAGAATGAAGAGCAAAGGTCGAGAGGCTAACGAAAAGGGAAATACGGTTTGCTACCCCACACTGGGGAAAGGGGGAGGTAAAGAGATACGAAGGTATAAGTGAGGCGTTCTTGCAGACTCGTGTTCTTAATGAATGGCCATGATTTGTGCCACATATGTAATAATTAGGGCTTCAACGCCTATAATGCGTTGAAGCAGGTAGAAAAAAGTATACGGACTAAGAAACAATCATTTATTCTGGAACGTTGCATTAAGGGCGCATTATATACCACCGCCACTGCAAGTTCGGAGCTATGCGACATATCATTCTTAGTTTTTCTGCGCCTAATTATCTTTGCGTCTGCGAGACTTCCATGAGATCACGTCTGCCCACCTTTGATTTATTCCTGTTGCAGATGAGGTGCTGCGCTCTTTCCGTGAACAATGTCGTTGAATATGAACCACTTTCGGAGAACAGCGGTTCCGTGTTGAGCCAGAAGTCGAGACCCGTGTGGTTTTCCTGGAATAAATGCAGAGACAATAATTGCAAAACATATTACATATCGCATATATTACAAAACATGTTACACTATTACAATGGAGCGTACTCTATGAAGCTACGCGAAAATATCTTAAACATATCCAAGCATACTGTGCATTGAAAGGGATGAAATATACTGACTTCCTTTTACCTGCTTTTTTTTATTTGCCTGGTTTGTCGTTGGACATAATGACGTATAATGAGGCAGAAAGAAAGAAAGGCAGGGTAACCAGACGCACGTCCGGGTTGCTACCTTGTAGTCGGGGAATGAAACTACACGTAATTATGCAGGCTGGTTTCATGCCGATACTGCAACAGCGGCTCATGAAATATATTTCACAAGTTGTTCATTCAGAGTCTTGAATGTTTGGTCGCTTCTTAAGACTCCCAAGTTCCCTTTCGCGAACTGTCTTTGTCCCAGGGTATATCTAAAGTTTATGGCCGGCATCAGCTGCAGACTCAAGAGCGGAGCATTTCGGACACTGGACATTATCTTGACATATTTGACCCCAGCATAAATTATGCGAATAAATGATCGGCGGAATTGTACGTAACGTCTTCGAATTATGGTTCCCAATATTGTCTGATGCAACTTCGCTTTCTTTTGAGTTTGAAATTATTAGATGCATATCAGTACAGGTGCTACGTCGATAGAAGTGTCCGTATTACTTGTAATAGAAGAGAAAGTGCCATGTGATAGAACACGCGCCACGTTCACAAGTCCACGTACATAGGTTATGCTGTGGCTGTAGTAGCTCTCTTCACCGTTGTAGTAGCCGTAAAAACTGTCGAAGCCCCGGCATGTCGGAGTGAGGCTTGTCTTGTAGTACCCGACGTCCCACTGCGTGAAAAAAAAGTATGTGTGTAAGACTGAATCAAAGCAGTGGTTGTAATTTTCTGACCATCCAACAGTGCACGAGTACTTCGGTTCCACGACCAATGGGTTAAGAAATACATCGGTGATTTTCATCAGAATCTCGGGCGGGTCCGCTGTCACGCCAGATGTTTGCACACACCGTGCGACCACTTCAGCCTCATTACCAACTGTGCCTCTCTCAGATCGGCTAAAATGATTTGGTCGGCGTAAGCTACTCGCTTTCCTTCCACAAAACGGCGCAAACCGGCATCACGCTGCACGAAAATCATCAAACTACAGTGTACTGCACATCAAACACAGCGGTTGCGACGACGTGGGGACCTCTGTATAGCCGCCATGTTGCGCAGTGTAGCCAGACGCGGCCAATTTTCGCAGCACCCCCTGCAGTTCATTTGAGTTGCGAATAATAGCAGGTGTTTGCGCCGCGCACTCTTAGCATGATGGACGCCCCTCGGCGCGAGCGGCAATACGCAGAAACACACGCGACAATCGCAGAATGAGAACGACCGCAGCTCCGCTTTTTCGACACATTTCACTTCGTGCAACTGGCTGCATTTTTTTTTTGTTAAGCTAGTCCCCGTCGAGGTCACACAAACAGACCTACATGCAGTGTCTTTATTCCTTCGTTTCTTTCTTTCTTTTATTTGACAGGCTATAGGCTAAAATATTCATTGAATGGTGTTGTGGTAGTTCACATGGCTTGCAGAGGATCGTGAGTTTGTGTTTCGATAAGCCATGATCAAATGCTCATACAGCAGACAGGAAGTAATAAAACATACAAGTCGAGAAAAGCTGTTGCTTATCCATTTCTAAAAAAACGTACCTTTCCAACGAGGTGGGTTTCGTATCCGATGTCTCTGAGGTACTGGGGCATTAGGCGCACGTCCAAAGGTAAACCCCATGGATCGGCTACGTCAACCGCAAGCCCTTGCATCCCTGCATGGCACAAGTAGAGTGTCCATGAGAAAATGAATCATAATAATCTGCATGTTAGTTTTCGCATGTGCACTGAAAGTTTTCATCGCACTCTCCTTCCGGTTAATCAGTTGGACCGTAAGCAGATAAATAGAAAAAGAAACACAGCTTGACGTTGACACTCGTGTCGTGTTCAGAAAACAACTCGAGAATTTATACGTTACTCGCGTCCCCGGTTCAGTAACCAAAGATGAACAGCATCTTTTTTTTTTTCGTTTTTCCAGTCAAGATTGTGTCCATGGGTTTGGCATGCATCAAATAACTTTGACGCTCTTCGAGCATGTCAGTCACACGTCAAGCAATGGCAACGCTGTTGTAACGAGAAACCCTACCCATGTAAAACAACGCGTCCGCCTTCGTTATCATGATAGGCGAGAACCGGTTGTGGCGAATGAATGTTTAATAAAAATTCTCTATGAAATCACAACATCACTTCTCTCCTCTACACGCGCGCGCATGTACAAACATGCGTGCGCGTGTATGTACGTTTCCTTTCCTTTCCTTTTTTTTTTTTTTGGGGGGGGGGGGGGGGGCTGTAGTAAAGTCACCTGTTCGTATGGCATAAAGTCCGGTGAGGAGAGCCGATCTCGAAGGCGTGCAGGATGGCTGCGCGTAGTAATTATTGAGTATGATGCCGTCTGCAGCCAAAGCATCCAGGTTTGGAGTGGGGATCTGAGAGGACCCATGAAAACTGACGTCGTCCCATCCCTGCGACAAGACCAATGTCATTTACTAGTGAGAATATAAGCGCTGCTCATATTCTCAAATGCGCGAAACAAGCGCTCGCAATATATTCCTGGCTATGTACAGGCCCTGATTATGTGTCTTTCAGTATCTATAGAATCTCCGGAGTAAGATCTATAGCAACGAAGTCATAGACAATAATTTCTAGTTCAGAAAAAAAAAGCTATGAAATAAAGCTTTTCCTGCATGGCTCAAGAAACTTTAATACAGACCCAAGTAGCCAGCCCTGTTAGTCCACGTGCACGCACGCCACCTTCCGTTTGCTATTGGCGTTGGTTCATTGCTGATTCGCCCACAGATGTAAGCCCCACAGAGGATGGCTCAGGACTCTTAACAATCCCCACAGAGGATTACTTCCCGCAGAGTCGTGTTCCTCTTAGCTTTCCTGTTTGCCTTGCAGGAGATAGCTCCACTTAGCCCTCCAAACACACAAATGTCGTTATGGAGCGTACGTTTTCGAAGGGGAGATTCCGAGTTTGAAGTCAACTGTTTCATTTTATCATTGGCATGACGAAGTGGTGATGCTCATTAACAGGAAGTCATTATAGCGAGACGAATGTACACATATGAAAGGTATCTATAACATGTATTATTATGAACGAAGCACTCAATTTAGGTGCTCTGTATATCAATACTACAATTAGAAAGCATATTAAACTGTAGTCGGGCTCATTTATTCAAGAAGGCGAGCAATGTTACCCTGGGAAATATCGGGCCAGTAACGGCCGCCGTAGGCAAGTTAGCTTTCATTACATAACATCTGTGTTTGTAGTGTTCTAAATGCATCCAAGAATGGTAGCATTTATAGGTTAAATTAGACTATCCATCCCCATATAAGGAATTTCTGATGAAAAGGCAAGTTGAACAAAATAAACATTGGAATCTCGCTAGTACACTCCCTATACAGCGAATGCTCGACAGATAACCGCTGTCTAAATTAGCCCGGGAGGGTAGAAAGGCAGAGCCCGTACCGAGGAGCATCCACTCGATATATAACGGAGGTCGCAGGAGAGCACGGGCTAGTACCATCCTTCAACGAATCGATCCTCACGGGGCAGATACACTCTTCGTCGAAGCCGCCAAACACAGCAGCGAAGACAGGTTTGCAATCTCGGTCGTTGACGCGCGCGGAACACATATCAGCACGGCGTCTATATACACTAAACAGGCAAACTAGATGAAGGAAACCGCGATAGCCTTGGCTCTTCAAGCCGCAAAAGGTACGATGACAATCTTCTCTCACTCGCGCACGGCGGTCAATGCTTTCTCGTCCGCTCTATAGTTTCTAAACACGCAGCCGGCATCGTCAACAGATCCTTTTGTAGTACTACGGGCGAAGAAACAGGAGGTCATAGCACCGCGTGGTTCCCGGCCCACGTGGACGATATAACTAACCAAGCGGGTTGCAACCCTAACGAGCGGTGAAACTGCCTGGTGCGTGCCGCGCCACACTGGTCGTGCACGTAGACCTCTAGTGCTCGACTTGCCTCTAGCGACGTCAGTCTGAAACTCTTCCTTCCTCACCACCAGCATGGCATTGTTTTAAAAAGCTGCTTTCTTTGCGCACTTTGGCGGGTTTGGCATGGCTACCTGGCTGCTGGGTGCTGTTGAGTCGGTCACTATCTCAGCGGATATATTTGTTGATATCTATGCAAAGGTTATACGTGCGCCTAATGATGAAAGTACCAGCTAACAGGCTTATATAAGACTCGTACATTAACCAAGTATGCGATCCTCTATTCTGCGCAATGAAAAACAAAAGAAACTTCCTACATAAAACATGAACCTGAATATCTCCTCACAGGCATCATTATATCACACTGATCAAGATATGGTGCGATAAATTTAAATCGATTTTTTATTTACTCTGTTTCTATAATTTAGCCGCTCGGTATGTGCAACGTAGGTGTGGCTGTTCTTGGCTACGCCTGCATAATGAGTACGTCCCATTGCGGCATAAGAGGTACAGTATCCCTAAATTTTGCTTGATACGTGCCGTTTTCTTTTTTTTTTCTGTGCATTGTTGCGACTCGGGGTTCGAGGATTTGTGGTATCCATTCCGCAGAAGGAGTGAGAGGACGTGGGGCTGGACCCGACACTCAAGACGATTACACACACACGTTTATATTACATATTTACAAGAGTATTTCAAGAAGTGCTGAAGATATATGGTTTTCGTTCAAGTTCCAGCTGTCGAAGAGTTCACCGAGCGTGCGTCCCCCCTTTTAACACCTTCGTTCCCTTTGTTCGGTCGCCTTCCCCCAATACGGCGTCAGGAGACGGATGTCACCATGTGCCGCCAATCCGGAGGTTCGTAGCACTTTTGCTTCATGCCAAGCACAGGCACCTCACTGGGCACGAACGGGGGATTGGGGAAGGGGGGGGAGGCACACTAACCCCGTCTCCAGCGCGGCAGTACGGGCGGATGACGAGTCACCTGAAGAAAGGTCCCCTCCCGTCAGAGCCCAACTGCCGGCCATAATTCGTCTTGGTCAGGATGGCTCGGACGGGGTAGACGGCTCGTTCACGGCTCGTTCACGGCTCATTCGTTATCTTCGTGACCGACCGTTCTCAAGGGGAAACGGCAGATCACAACAGCATTCACCTGCCATCACCGTTCTTCTCTCGACAAGCATCATACATCGCCTTCGTACTTGATACATCGCTTAGTGTACGCCTCACAGCTCTGCATGAGCGTGATTTGGAGTTTGTATTTCGACATAGCTTGTGAACGGCGTATTGCGTAAACACAAAAATCGCGTGACAATAATGTTGTGACCATTGTGGTGGTTAAGCACACACATTCTATTGCATTACACGTCGCGTAGCGTGAAAGGTAGCAAGATTGTTAAAATCACCGTTAGTTGTAAAGCATTTAATTACCCACTTCACTAAAGCTTTCCTTCACATAGATTTCAACACGTACGTTGGATTGACTGGCCGTGCATAGTTAAGCGCCTATCTGACAGCTGAAAGCAGAAAAAAAAAAGCAAATGGAAGTGCGTGCAAACTTGCGAACAGCGAAAAATTTGGTTTCTGGGACAAGGCAAAGTGAAGTGCACGTGAGTGACTTAAGCGGGGATTCGAAACAAGCCAGCGAATGCACTGATGACTGCCCGAACCGCGTTACTTTGCGAATAATGGTACACTGTCAAAGAGTTAGCTCGCTCTACATTGGTGTCACATGCACGCGTAATTGCTGTGTTTACAAGAACTAATTGTCGATAAAGAAAGCATAAACACCATAACGACAGGAAGAGCGCAGCAACAGGACCGAAGAAAGTTAGAATAACACAGGCGTGGTGTTGTCTTTCTTTCTGTCTTACTTCGGTCTGATGCTGCACTGTTCTTTCTCGAAATAATGCTCAACAAGCCCAACTTTGCACTCTTGTGCATTAGGCACCGTGGGTTTTTCTTTTTCTGATACATAAGGTGTTGCTTGCAGTCAGCATTCCGATCCTAAGCTATAATAATCGAAACGGTGACTGCAAGCAATGCCGTATATCTCAGAAAGAGAAAGTTCATGGCTTTCCTGATCGACAGGGACTTGGTTCAAACTTACCTAATGCCTGCCCAAAGAAGTGAAAAAGAAAACTTGGCAAGAAAGGATGCCAAGCGGTTTGATTCCGAGGCATAGTCCTTCATTCGGTAGCCTTCAAAAAGAAGCTCAAATAAGCACTTATCGCAGAAACGCTTTAAGTGCGAAGCACTCTAGGGGCCCAGGCTGTCGGCGTGTATTGTGATTTCATGTCGTGGTCACGCACAAAAACAGGGTCAACACAAGTACAGAACTGATCAAAACTGGTTCAGAATAAACTAATATGATTAGAATAATGTAAAAGATAGGAATATTCAAGCATTAAGTGCGTTACTTATCAGAAACTCGTGAAAATCGTGAAATTTTTGTAATGTGATCTCATGTCGTCGTGGTCACGCGCAGCAAAGGCTTTTGCTCCATGTGCGTGTTGGTATGGCTCCATGTGCGTGGCGGTTTCCTACCACTTGTGCCTTAGTAAATGTGTCAAAACGGATGAGGAATCGCTAAACACAAGAACAACACAGGATAAAACAGGATAAACACAAGAGAAACACCGGCGAATCACTGCTTCGCACTTCCCCATCTTTCACGTTGAGTGGAACTGGATTACTGCCGAGCTTACCAAGGCCACTGTCCCGTACTTGTACCCAATTTCGTTAACTTGGTAAGTACCAAAATTGGCATAGTATGACAAGAGTGTATGACGAACATAAATGATAAGCCATGACATGAGTGTCACGACATGCGTGTCATATAGGTCATGAAACAGCCGCCTAAAATGATAATAGCACAGCTAAAAAAAGATGAACACTCTAAAACCACTGAAATGGGTTCGGACGTGGGTACTAAGTGAAAGAAACACAAAAGGATAGTGGTAGAAGTCATAGTCATGACCATGACTCAGCGAAAAAGATAAATGTTTTTGTTTAGATTTGCAGATGGCATAATTTTTCTTTAGAGCACCTGGATCGCAAACCAAAATGCTTTGTTGCATGTGTCCATGTCACTTTCCGCGACAAAAAAAAACATTGTTGAAGAAAACATTTGAGCTGTGTCATTACGTTTCGCGCACGCGTACTACTCGTTCCCGTAAGGTGTACGCATGGAATCCCTCCTGTGGCTCTTGGGGTAAATAAAGGGCACCGATTTTCTGAGTGCAATCTCTGAACATATTGGGCTCTCGGTGTCTAAGTCTCAACTAACATGCAATATAATTTAAAGCAGTTAACTTACCAGGTCGTCTGCTAAAATGAACACGATGTGAGGTTGTCGCTTGGCACATCGCGTCACGGGCATCAGCAAAAGCAGCAGTCCAAAGCAAGGAATGCCGGCCATTGCTATGCTAGAAAAAAGAAAAATGAGTACGTTGATAAATAAGCGAGCCTTTGCTCGTGCATCATATTCAAAAGTTTTCTTCAAACTTTTTTCGCTCATTCACTCTTGCGATCGGCGATTTCCTGATCCCTAAAGGATTCGCTGTGTCCCAACGAGGCCATCCTGATTGGAACAGCCCAGCCTGAAAAAGACTCCCGCTATAGTTCAACGTATGCACAACTATCAAGATAACCAGCAGGCAGTTTCCCTTTAGTGCAACTTACGCATACGCCCTTTGCTACTACTGGATAATGACCCCCTCTCTCCCTGTTCGTTCAGGATGGCCTGTTGTAGTGAACAGGCATTGTCATCTCATGTTGTAAGTAACGCTTTGTGATGTGTCATCAGGCGCAGCGTTACTTTGTTGAAAAACGTTTAACAACGGCCAGTTCAGGCTAGAGCACTGCATGCATGGGCTCGGGCTTAGCCGAAAGCCCGGGCCCGGCCCGGCACGTGGGCCGGGCCCGGGCGGGGCCCGGGCTTTAGGGCTGGGTAGGGCAGTTTTTTCACGGGCTCGGGCCGGGCTCGGGTTTTATGACGCGGGCCCAGGTCGGGCTCGGACTTTCTGGTGGTGTGCATGTAACGTGCCGCGAGTTACCCTCGCGCTTATCGACTCTGAAAAACATGTCTGTTTCGGTCTCGGGCCGGGTTCGGGCCGGGTTCGGGCCGGTTTCGAGCCGGGCTCGGGCCGGGCTCGGGCCTAAGGTAAAGGAGTTGCGGGCCGGGCCGGGCGGGTAGCGTAGAATATTTCCGGGCCCGGGCCGGGCCCGGTCTCGCCATAAAGCTTTTGGTCGGGCTCGGGCGGGCAGCCCAGCGTAAAAACGGGCCGGGGCCGGGCCCGGGCTGAAAAAATCGGCCCGTGCAGTGCTCTAGTTCAGGCTGCCAGCGACAGGTGTGCCCACGCTGACCTTTTATATTTCGTCGTCACTCCGTCTGAAAACATCTGAATGGTTGACACGTAGGTTATCCTATTTCACAATACGTTGAGTAAAATACCATCAGCATAAAATAAAACACGGAACAAATTTTATAAAGGCCACCGCAGCAGAACGTCGCAGCGACCAATAACAGCGGTAACTTCTACATCTTGGCTATGGCAACGAATTTTGCAGCATACTGAGCCCCCTCCGGGCTACGCTCCTGTTTGCACGTAGTACTTATGTGTCATTGAAGCCATTCATGTGTCATCGAAGTTGAAGCGAAGCTAAACAAAAAGGATGCGGCTTGCACAGAAATGCTATTCAATCTCTCAGTGGTTAGCTGTCGTGTTATACAAAAGTATACTGTCGTGCCACGACATATTATTTGATGGATGTCCCTGTCATTTCATTTGTTTCTTCTTTACATTTGATAGAGCATGGGAAGCAGTCGCAGGGAAGGTGACGGCGCGGGACGTGCAATGAAGAGCGCTGTAAATCACGTGTACAAGGGCTGGACGCCTAACTGGCAACTAAGACAAACTTTACCGATTTTTCTTCCGAATAAAGTCCGGCGTGTGTTTAGACCACCTCTGTTCTCTTTCACTCTATCTCCCTTTAAATCTTCCGCCTCGGTCGGTTCGTCTTAATACCCACACTATCAGTATGAGTTGGGGATACAAACATATTTCTTCTTACTTTTTTTCCAATCTGCACCGAATACATTGTTGCTGCGAATGACTACTACCCGCACTCTCATCCTGAATCCTCAGCCCTGTTTTACCAGACTCTCTCACGCGAGGTTATGCCGTGACTATTGCATCACGCGACCTGTTTGCCGACATACGCAGAAATCCATGGCTAGTATGTTAGAGTAATTCCTTGTCTCAAAATTTTGGGCCTTGTTATTGTGGCTGACTGATCCCGGTAACGACGTGGGCCCAACGTCATTCGGACCACTGACGGAGATAACTTCCTTGATGGTCCGTCTCGAGAAGATCGTCACGTCGGTTTAAACTTAGGGGAGGGGGGGCGAATGCTACCATGGCTATTGCGGTCTCCAGATTCGCCCACAAGGTCTTTGTTGAGGGTTCGACCGGCGCTCCTAACGCGTGTTCTCTGTTGCGGCTACGGAAGGAAGTGGCGGTGCCGCTAGGCGCGCTTGCTGTCAACCAAGAAATCAGTTGATTTCTCAACAACACAAGCCATTTCGAAATAAAACCGATCATTACGCAGTCGTTCAACTGTAGTAGCATAGGAATAGAATTGTTACATTATCTCGGACCAGCTCTCTCGCAATAACAAAAACAGTGCTCGTCGTTCCTGTTTGCGCGACGTGAACGTTCGCCGGGCGCTAAGAAAAGCTTCGAGTGACGGCCATGAGAGATCAATTCATGTATCAATATAAGTATATTGCTAGTGGGTGTACTGACAACGCCGTATAACACCGACCGTGATGCTGTCCCGCGCTTCTTTATGAGGTTCCATCCATCCAACTAAGAAAGACCCAGAAAGCAATAACAGCAACCGCTCTTGGGGCCTGCTATCGCAACGCATTGCGGGTCCCGATATTCCCAATTAAATATAGGTTGATGCAATCGGTCTTTGCAACGCGCCAGTCGAACGGTGCGACCTGCAAAAGCAGACTAGACTTCACCATCTTTAAACATCAGAAGAAGACGAAGAAGGCGTGCGTTAGTCTCGTTGGCGACCAGAAACCGAGGGAGAAACAGCGGTATTTTTTAGTTTTTTTTTAGTTTCTTTTTATCCGTACAGTAAAGGTACCGTGAGTCTGTAGCCTCCCGCTTGCCTCTTTGCTTCGTGTTTTCTTCGGAGTTGTCTGTCTCTACCCAAACCACTAGTTACACCACCTAGCTATACTGCTGCTACTGCATCGTCAGTTTGGGCGAAGCTGTACTCGTTTTTAAATACCTTCCCAAGAAGAGCTCATTGTGTTCTAAATACGCGTGAGCCCCTGCTCAGAAGCACTGTACAAGTGGCAACACGTACGCTTCGTACTAAGTGAGCTAACTTATTTTTGGTCTACAGAGCATCTATTTGTAACACGCATGTCAACATTTCACTTCGGCAATAATAAAGTATAATAAAGCTTGTTGCTGGGCTAGTCGGTTCATGTCATACCTTGGACCATATGGTCGCTTAGCGCAAGTAACGAAGGAGGGACGGCGTCAAGGGGTCAATGATAAAGTTATTTCACAATCACTTCGGTCTTAGTGAAAAAATGTTTCGCATTCTTCAAATGTTTAAATAGTCATGTTATACTATGCTGAAGTTCCGTGTTTTATCGCTGCTGATAAGGATGACCGCGATGTATGTTTTCTCTTTCAAGGGGCCGCAGACGAGCACGCGATTATTGTAAGTTTTCGCGCTACTTTATAAATGCAGGGAACGTACTTGCTTGTCGCTGGAGGCTGGGTCCTTCCACCGGCAGGTGCTTTCGTTATCGATTCTGGTGCGTCAACGCAGAAGTTTCGTGAAAGTTCTCAGGACACTTCCGCTGATGTTTCAGCGAAAAGTTTTATACAGAGATCTATTTATGGTGAAATATTGGCAAGCTATAAATGAAACACAGATTTCTGTGCACGACAACTTGCGACTGTCCCGCTGTGCAGAGCCGGCTCTGCTGGGCAGCTTAGTTCAAGCGAAAGCGAACGCAGCGCTTTTTACGGCTCTCTTTCTATCGGCCCCCCCAAGTCCCTCCCACGCCTTCTGGTGAGATCAGCCGTACAGCCGGATTGGTCCACGTCTGGTGACATCATGAAATCGTCGGGCGACTTGCCCGGTTGCCCAACTCTGCGTAAGCTAGCCAGGACAATACAGGAAAGATTTGTCCGCAGTATAGCAACTCCCGTCACGCGCTGGAAGAAAGGAAAGCAAGATTGTATCGCGCGAAGAAGAATGAACAGCGTAAAGAAAGAAAGAGACCATGACAGCGAACACATGTCGCGCCCTTGCGGCCTGTTCAGGCAACGCCTTCGTGGAGCGGCGCGGACGGTTGCATGTCCCTAGGCAACCGCCCCACTTCCCTTTCCCGCTAACCCCATCACAGGCGAAACTGCTCCGCAAGAGGCCGCTACTAGGAGTCATGCACTAGTTTGTTTGAGAAAGGTGGCGCTCAAGCGGCGGGCTGCAACTCAGTGTGGTCGTGACTATTATCCTCCAGCGTTTACACGTATTATGTATAAGTGCTTGTGGTAAAAAAAAAAATGGCAAGGGATGACATTACTGTAAGATCACGTTCAAGTGGCATAATTACAAAACATGTGCATTTGTATCATGGCGCAATTTTGGTAACATGCGGACTCCTGCTTAACATGAAAGTACGCTGAAACAAATTCGAGTTTTTGCAGTCAATGTTTGCCACAGTGAGATGGTCCCAAATAACGTTTCGTGCTCGAGACAGGAAAAATTCGCGCAATATAGAGCAAAGTGACAGGAGAAGCTCGAAATATGCGTGGCATATTTTATCAAAATTTCGCATTCCAGGACACGCGCCATTGATGATACATTAAAGGGACACTAAAGAGAAGCCGGAAGTGGAGCTTAAATGGTAGATTATCCTTTCACGATCACAGCCATACCATTCTTACTGCAAACCAATGTTTAATAAGCGAGAAAATAGCGAAAAACTGAAGGATAGGTGCTGACGCCCCTTCGAAATTTCCGCACTACACGTTCGTGACGTCGAAGATTACAAATGCAGGCCGGTCGTGATTGGTCGAGAGCGATTTATCGCTGTTAATAAAACGCAAAATGAAATACACCTTAAACGTACATAAACAGCATTTGCCAACTTTTTAAACCGTTTCAAGCGAGGAAGTACAAGTTAAGCACAAAATTAAATAAATAAGAAAAAATGGCATGGAGATACATGCGGCCGTGATAGTAACGTAGTTTCGTTTTTGGTCAATGCATCGTTGCGCGCGCCTGTTCCGCTCTATGGTGTTTGGTTGCGTGTTGCGTGGCTCGAAAAACGTTGACTTCGCGGGAAACAGCCAGAAAATGCCTCGTGTGTGTAGTGTTGAGGGCTGTATAAATGGCCCAAGGCGCTTGCTCAGGGGCAGCGGCAGTGTTGACTCGATTGTGTCCTTTCATGTGGTGTCGCGCGGAGAGCCCCGGCTCCCCGGCGTTCGCAATGGCTCAGTGCTCTGTCGATGGTGAAACGGCAAAAGAGCCAGAGAAACCGATGGTGTGCTCTCTGCATTTCTCGCCCTCGGATTATGTGTATAATCTTGCCCTCGGAAAGTATCTTGGCGTGCCCCAGAGGCCAGTCCTTGCTCGAGTAGCTGTTCCCCATAATGCGGCCTTCATAAAACCCTTTACCCGTGCCCCTGCAGCAGCAAACTGGCGGGTCGGTGAGTGCTGAATGTCATTAAATAAATCCACGAAATAACCATACCGAGTACATGCGCAACTTTCTACGCTTGTTCTGTCGGGAACATCGTCGCCTGGTGGACCGGACGCTTCGCCTCCGTGGACGAAAACGAAGCTCTGCTTTCCGCCGGCGCGGCCGGCGGCTCACCGCCATCGCACGCGGAAACACCTACCGCTCGAGCACGGAGGATCATTTCGCGCTCCGTTTCACTGAATATCGCTGAAATGCAGTCCTGCTTCCCTGGCGATCTCTTCGTTGCAAGGTTCAGCGGCAGCAACGGTATCCATCGCGACGAACGCAAACGCAGCGACCATGCATGCAGCCATGATGCATCCAGCGCCTCGGACGTTTACACAAGCGGTGACGTATCATGGCGCATTCTGATTCGCTGAGAGCAATGAAATCTGTGACGACACTGCTTCAGCACCAAATCTGGGGTGAGAGAAATTGAGGAAGAGATATTTGGTCTTTGTTTACGAATATCTCCGCTAATAACTCATAATTTTGCACCCAACAAAAACTGCATGCATTCCTGAAGGTCCCTCTTTTATTCCAGCTGAACTTCCTGTTTCTCTTTAGTGTCCCTTTAAACTGTATGATACACTGAAGGAGGCTATAGTCCCTTTACCTTGCAAGTCTTCCGTTGACTCAGGCGACGTACATCGTTTGTTCGACCACTGCTGATCTATTGAACTGCTCAATTCGAAACAATTCAGATTAAAAAAAACTGATTTGGGCAGTGTATTCCTCCCAACTTCACAATTCAAATGCAAAGGCGGCATCATTTTCTGACCTTATCTCATCAGAAATGTATAACCCAAGTAAAAGGCTAGTCTGTTTTAACAAGAACACTAGTGGAATATTGTAGTTATGAGTTATGGGTATCGGTGTGTCAAGTGGCACTTGGCATCTTTGATCACGATTATAAGTTGAACCCCCTAATATAGATAGGGTGTCCAGTGCCCCAATTGCCGATACCCCCCACTTCGGGCTGTGGCTGCACATAATTCTGCTTCAGAGCAGTCCATGACCGTATGGTTCACTCCGAGACGTTGACGCACACTAAATGTCCATTGTAACGGTCCGGCGCATCTAACACAACGAAATCGCAGAATGCATACCATGAGAAAATTGAATGTGTTTTTATTTTAATTAAGTTCAGAAATGCTTACTGAGATACCTGTCCGAGCTCAATCAGGCATAAACTGTATAGCACCTTTCCTGCCTGATGCACCTCATAAACCGTCTACCGCCATGATGAAACATCACGTATAATAAGCTGCTTAATCGACCCCAAAACAAATAGAGACAATTCGCTATGAAAAGTCATGATGAACAACCAGGCAGGACAGACTCGTTATTCCGCCTGTTGTTTTTTTTTTTTTAATTGCGACAGCGTGCCTTTTCGCATAAAGAAGCATTTACGACTTTAGGTACACGCCGGATTCTCGGAGTAAATGCAGCAGGGTCCGGTGGTGGGGCGCGAAGATCCAACTGTCTACACCCGGCGGCTGACTTGGGTGTGCTCCACATCGAAGCAGTTGTTTCTAGTGGAGGGCGTGTTGAGAGGGCCAAGTCCAGAGAAGGTGCCCATGTCCACCTCGTAGATAGCAGCGGGACAGAAGGGGCAGGAATCGCTGACGGAGGCACGGCACTGTGCCGACCACGACCAGGTTACCGCAGGGGTTAGGGCGACATTCCGCCTGTTTTGTTGACGCTTGATGTACGGTTGACTACTGAAAGTGCATACAGCCGAAGCCAACGCATGTGCATCTAGAACGTCTCTGATTAGCGTTTTCTCCGATTAGATTTTATTTGCGCTCTTTTGCAGAAATAAAACGATTGCGTTTCTTGGATATGCGTGTGGGCGTGTTATATTGGGAAAGGTATATGTGGTATCAGTGATGTGCTTCGAGTTCAATTCTTGCGTTCCACGTTCGCTCTTTTGCCAGCGACTTGCAGCTGCCACAAAAGCATTGGGAGGGAATGGTGGTTATGGCGAATTGTGAATACTCTAAAGCACTCCTAGGACGTTACATTTAGTTAGAGCCTGCAACAAGTTCTCACACACTCTAAGCGGGTAACTGTTAATTGCTGCTCGTTGCTCAATTTTTTATTTGTTTCCGAAGCTGTGACATGGTTTGGTGCAGCGTCGTCAGCGTGGTCGATGGTGTACCAGGCCATAGCATTGTCATCTGTGACTTCTTTGGAGTTCACTGCAAGTTTACCTCGCG
Organism: Dermacentor silvarum; assembly: GCF_013339745.2. NCBI lineage: Eukaryota > Metazoa > Arthropoda > Arachnida > Ixodida > Ixodidae > Dermacentor > Dermacentor silvarum. The sequence goes on from NC_051155.1 coordinate 198,619,573, forward strand.
AGAAGTGAGGTGCTTTAGAGATTCCAGCAAGGCGAGTGTTGTCGAAATTAGACAAATTAAGAGTATCGTACGAAATGTTCAATATATCTGCTGACACGCTGTGGCACTTCAAGAAAAAATCCACTAATGGCGAATGACAAGTCAAGTTAAAGTGATAGGTTATTGCTCGAAAACACCTGAGTTGACAATATTATCGAGAACTGAGCTTTAGAATCGAGCAATTGAAGTTAATGTAGGGCATAATTTCAGACTACCGGCGCATTCTAGTACTAGACCGATGAGGTCCTAGTGCCTCATTATAATTGTGTCACTAGTGCTCAACCACAGATATTAAAATATTATTGCATTGAATTACAAGACCAAACAAAATGGTACACTGTTCAATTCTATTTGATTCTTACAAAAAAGAACTCAATGGCTTTACCCGTGACAGTGACGCGGGTGGTGAAAAGATTTCCTTTTGGTTGGACCCCGCGCCACGCATGCGCTCTCGTTTTGGTAGTTTTGTCATGGTGTAGTCCTGTGCTGATCATGCTAGCTCGCTAAGCTCACACTAACCGCAAGCAGCAGAAAATGGCGCGTCCACGTGATGTTATTGTTCGGTTTCTGACCATGGTATCGCGTTATAGATAAGAACCGCAGCGTCAGCTCTCGGGTGCCGTTTCACTCATCAAGGACTGCGAAGAGAGGTGATGTATGCTGCATAACACTGCCTCGCAGGAGCTGGAGGAATGAGGCTTCTTCAGCCATCTCTTTCTCGCAAACTAAGTCTTTTCTTCGCAAGAAACACGTGCTGTGAGGTTTCTGGAATGGTAATAATGCGAATAGCATTCTTGGCACTGTAGGACCACTTTTATTGCTGTAGCAATTATATGGACACTCCAAGCGAATTTCTGCCGTCGTCGTCGCCGTCATAAGTCGCCGTCGTCGTCGTCGCCGTGAGGTTCCGTATAAAGTCCAAGGGCGATAAAACCGTCACCGCGCGCCGTATGCTGTATGTGCGAGTGAAAGTGCACGAGGAACGCGCACTTTCACAGAGAGCGAACGCACAGCGGAGTGCAAACACGACCGTCGCCTGAAAGGCCGTGCAAGGATGGGAGGGAGAGAGGGGGGGGAGGCGACGTTGTGCTGCGGCACCAACGGCGCAAGGGGAACTGATGAATCAGTCTCGCACGCGAAAGGAGGAAAGCGAGAAGGCAGCGCAGGTGGGAGGGGGTGCGGCTTCTACTCTGCCCGCAACTGCGTACTTGTATGTACTTTGCGCGGCAGCGGGCGGTCGCCTGCACCACACTTTGAAAGCGATCTACAGACGGCTCATGGCTTTGTATGCGCTGTGCCTTTCGCCGCTCAGTTTCCGTTGAAGCGATAGACCGCACGACCGCAGCTCGCTGCTGCTGCTGCGCTAGCTCACGCGAGCGTTTTGATAGTGGTTGTCTGCGATCGTCGAGTGAAATCTATTCATGTTTACTTGTGCGCGCTAACACCATGCTTGTTAATTCAGTTAGTAATTAGGCGAATGTGTTCAAGTTTACACAGGTGATAAAACTACTATCCTTACTCTGTTTAGCTCAGTACTAATTTGCTATTACAATTGATGCTTCGCCTTTCGGGCGAAACTGCGACTTTTTGGTGCTGCTATCGAGCCATACACCTATACCACCACGAATGAGGGCCGATCCCGAGGATCATCATCATCAACATCAGCACCCTCAGGTTATTTTTATGTCCACTTATGTCCACTTTATGTTCAGTTTGCATGGGAGAAAGCATCGCGTTCAACCATCTTTTTTTATGAAAGGGGTTTTCATTTTCCCTTAAAGGTGTCTTAAACCTCCTTTCGAGCTTGGTGAAAAAACCCAGTCCGTGGATAGCATACACGCTGTGAACATCTCAGCCAAATTCTGCCGTCGCACGCGGCACGTGGAGCTCGCAAGCGGAGCGCGAAGTCACCTTTTACAAGCGAAGCTTGTCCATGTTTAGCGTGAACGTCCGTGCCTGTTCGCAGAAACTAGCATCATCAACAATGGCTCGTGCGTCGTCTTCTTCCACAATTGGCGCGTTGGCGCCCCTCCCGCGTCTTCTGCGCTAGCTGGCTTCGTTGCCGCTCATGATTCCAGCGTACAATTTCACTTCTCTGTCATGTCATGTAATGGGCATACGGCGTTTACAGGGGTATGAACCATTGCGTAAGGGGGTATGAGCCATTCATTGTCCTACGTGACGGACAGATTTATTTTCGAAGCAGTATAATTTTGAAGAATCGAAAGAGGCAATGGCGGGCGGATGCTGCTAACCACGCCGCCGAGCAAACTCGGGACATCTAACGCTTCTCACTTTGGTGTTGTACTCAGGTGAACGTACCCACTACTGTAAGGCGTCCATGTGTTGATCTGACATTTGTAAACGACATGTGTGACATCGAGATGACAGAACCCCTCGCAGTGTATACCACAGCGATCACAAGTTTACTCTGCTCACTTGCAAAAAATTGACCGGTGAAGTTTCCGATGTTCAATAAACATGTATTTCACTCCCAACGTGTATCCACACAATGTATCCACACATAGTATCCACACAATGCACATCTCGTTAATCACAAGTGCACATTCCAGTAAACGAAGTTGATGGCAAAGGGGGTGGTTAGCTATACAAAGGGACAAACACCGCTTATCATCCATCTTCACGGAGTGGAAGGGCCGACGATTTTTTTCTCAAACGCTCTCTTTTCAACATAACCCTGCTCATCAATCTTTTCTGGACCCTTTATTTTGTAATATAGCTGATTCCCATATACGCAGCCGCTATTTGGCAAGTAGCGGACATCAATCAAGATGGGTTTTTCGATCAGTGCACTTCTTCCTACTCATACTGTGTATATTTGACGTGGTTTAATAAGCAGTCTGAAGTAAGCGGAAATCTGCTTTCGAATGTCGTTAAGAATTGCGTACTTCCGCAAGAAGCCGTCTGTCATCTGCTCACGCTCGGCTGCGGCCGCCCATGTAGGAATTAAGCTTTGGCCACCGTAGCCATCGGGTCTCGCGGATTTTGAATAGTTTTAACGCTCAACTAGCCTAGAACTACGCGAAACTTAAGGTTACACCACACTCACGCTGGTCAGTGCACGCACGCTCCTGGCCGCTCCTGGTTAGACCACAGAACAGAGAATGTAGACCACAGAATGGAAACTGTACTTTCCACAATGCAACAGAAATAAGAGTAGCGGGTGCATCGGGAACTAAATTATACGATCGAGAGATGATGCTGTCAAAATCAAAACTAATATCGTCTCCATTACGTAGTGAGCAATATGGTCGCTACGGTACCGGCTGGTGGGGTTGGTCGCGCAGCCCGCTCGCCAATTTTGCGCGTTTTGTTGTCGGTGTCGAGGTGTATTTGTGTGTGCGGTACTCTAATATGACTACAGATTTCTTTATTATGTCGCCAGATGATAAAAGCCAGGTGAACTGGCAAGAAAAGCACTTCAAACTAGTAAGGTTAAAGCTTACATTGTTCATTGTCAATAGCGAATAAAGCAGTACGTGTCCACAATTTTGTACAAATCAGGTGCTGTCAGTCACTAAGTTTGCAACATACAGACACACAGATAGCCATCTATTTAGTGGAATTGAAAGCTCAAATCGAGCAAATTCTTCTCGTCCTTTCCGGCGTGCCATTTAAAGCAGGGAGAACGAAGCTTCGCCCAACGATATTTACGCTGGCGAAATGCCAAAAGCATTGGTGTATGTAGATTTAGGTGCATGTTAAAGAACCCAAAGAGGTCAGAATTATTCCCGGGTCTCCCACTACGGCGAGCTTCATAATCATATCGTGGATTTGGCACGTATGACCCAAAACTTATCTCAATTATCCGCACTGTAAAACCAAGGAAGCGTAGCTGATGGCACAGTGCCGTGAACATGCTTTAGAAATACACAGAAAACACGATAATCTGGTGCTTAACCGAAAAAAAGTTGGGCCGTTTCCCTCGAACGGTGAAGCGTTGACAACGATAGCAAGGTTTAGTGTTGCACTTGCACTCATTGGACGGTTTCATGGTAAAGTGAAGGTAGCACGAAATAACAAGCACAGAGAGGTAGAATGGGCACCGCAAGCCCTCGGATGGTGTTTTAACTATACGGAGATGCAACGTATGTTGGTGTGGCGCAGCATGCAAAGAAAGTCCTTCTCTCTGAACAGCTCCAGACAGCTACCAGGGGTCTCACAACGCTGGCGTGATGAGGCGCGCCGCGAGTGGCATTGCAGGCGTAGCACCTCGATGGTGCATGAGACCACCGGGAAATCCTCGGCGTTTGTCAGCGCCAAGTGAAACATTACAAAACGTTAGCTTGGTGCTAGGAGGACATGAAAAAAATTAGAGGACGCATCGCCTTTAAGAGTGAAACGCGATAGCGTTATCGGGCCCCGTTCGCATTGCATTTTTCTTTCAGTGTTTCACAACACAGAACCTGGGAAAGCCAGCTTACAAAGACCAAGCTTACACCGATCCCATTAAAGTCGGCTTCACTTTTAAACAGAAATGCATTGCTGAGTAGACGTTCTTCCTGGGTAATATATAAGTCATCTTATATTAAAATGTGAAGGCCCTAGCACCTTTTTTATGATTTTATTAATTCTTTGCTATTGCCCCGACGCGCGCTGCATGTCCAAAATGCATTAGGCTGGCGAAGTTCCCAATTTGACCTGCCGAGGATGCGAGCGCCATCTAGATAGCATTGTCGCAAATAAGTTACCTGAGCGCTCCGTGTTGGTATGGTAGAGGTGCTGGAAAAGAGGTTTGCGTTTGAGTTTCCCCGTAACAGGATATGTTTTCTCGTACATTCAAATTACATACAATCCCAGGCCACCTAGTCTGTACATTGTGGTGGATCCCATTTTTCTGATGGATTTCACTGTGAGAAATGCAATTTTTCTTCACCAAAACCTTGCACCACGTGGAGGGCCAGCGCGGTCGGGGTGGTTCGGGATGATTTGCTCCTTCGCTAACACCTTGCGCCACGCGGAGAGCCTGCGCGGTCGGGGTGGTTGGGGATGATTTTGTCCTCCACGGACGCCGACATCCACGCCAGTGCCGACGCCGACGCCGGATTTTCTACGACACGGGGCCCTTAACGCTGTCGCGTTAAAATTGCTGGAGTAGAAAGGACGCTCTGCAAGAGACGTCAGCGCCGCCATATTGTGGTGGGTAGAAAGCTCTGTCTCTGTGGCCGCCAGATTGTGTACAGCGACTGCAGTGCGCGGTGGTCTTTCCTGGACAAAGGTGCCTCTGCAGCACCTTCGTATACGTGCAGCCCGATTGCAACGAGCATGGTTCAACCCTGCGTGTGGAATGAACCATGCTCGCCACACCAAAATTTCAAGTCGACCAACCCCCAAATTTCAGTTTAGTAATGATCATTCTCGGGAAAAAAAAAACGGCGGTGAAATCGCACGATATGCTACGCAGCCGGTTTCCTACCCACCACACGATGGCAGTCGGCGGCTTCACTGTCCTCTACGGGTAGGTATAGGCGGCTTCCACTCCAGCAATTGATATTTACTGCCCACTCCACTGACCAGTGCAACTATACACAGCAGTTCAACAGTAACGCTGGTCTGTTTAGAATGTTACAATGTCGCACGTTTGAAAGTAAGCGATCCTTTCTTCGAGTTACGCCACCGAGGCGATTGAGCTTAGCACTTCCGGTGCGCTTCCGTTGCTTTGTCGTTTTCGCAGCCATACACACTCCGCGTCTCTGAAGACCTGCGCTCTAACCCTTCGTACACGGGCCGAGCTTACACTGTCGAATGGGAAAGCACGACAGCGCCTGTGCCACGATCTCGCAGTAGAGCGGCTGCACGCGCCAGGTCACTGAACGATTGGGTCAAACAAACGACATGACTTGCACCGCCACCGATCGATCCAACAGCGTCTGCAACGTGCTGTACACCGGCCCCCTGGTGCACCGAGTTTTGCGCTGCACCGGCGGAACATTTTACCACGAAAGTGTTTTATGCCGGGTTTCACGACTGATTTCCGGCAACGGATGTAACGGCCGCCACCTAGGAGAGGTGAAGCGAAGTACTGCAACGTGACACTAACGAGCACTTCGGTAGTTAGAGCGCAGTGGAGGCTCCAACGCGGTGTAGCCATAGAATAAAGAAACAAGTGTAGCCTCATGCATAGAGTTTCATAGAATAATTATACAATAAGTAATCATACAATAAAAAAACATTATTAAAGTTGTCCGATGACAGGATTCGAACACAGGACCTCTATAGTAGGCAAGCCCGATACTGAAACCATTAAGCCACGGACGGTTCGTTAATCTTTATTGGCGGTTTATCGTGTACAGGAAACAGAGCCAAACATGCACATACTAAGAAATTATAACATTGACAATGCCATACAAATGGCATACCAGCAATTCTTAGCTGGCCTGTTGGAGTTAAATGCGTTTCAATGACACCAAGTCATCCAGCGCATTAATCCATGCTTGTGGTTCGTCTTGGTTCCTGCAGATTTCTCTTATATACGTGGCATTATCTATGAAATACTCTCTGGCATGTCGGGCATCAGCATCTGCATTTAGAACAGCCATTCCAGTATTCCATAGGCTGTGCATGCACATCAACATAACCATGTCATAGAGCAAGCCTCCTGTTATATCTGTCGGCAGGAAGCGAATTCCGTATGCAGCGCCCTGGCAATTCTTTCTTTAACGTTCGTTTGAGGATGTTCCATAAGAATACTGCATCCCAGCCGTCCAGGAATAAGTGGTCGATTGTTACTGGTTTGTTCTAAATTATGCAGTTTATACTGCAGGGAACGAATATTCCCTTTTCCTCGAGCCAAGGCTTCACAGGAAGCGTGCCGCTATTAAGTTAAAAGAAAGACTTCGTTGATGCTCTCAATGGCATCCTCCTTACCCTCTTTAGGACGTCTCCTTCGGGCCCGATAGCATACAAGGTATGATACAATGGTTCCGGCAACATAACATCAACAAGGTCCTTAATACAATTTTTTAAGCGTAACTGCACTCAAATATTCTAAAGAAAATCGTGCATACAAAATATTGAAAGAACAAACAACTTTATGAAGAAAACCTCACACACTTGGTCGACTCATGGCATTTGAGGAAAACGACATAATACGGTAACACATCACGCAGTCTTGTTTGAATGATTGTTCTCAAGAAATCGTTCATTTGATCTTTCACAAAAATGAATCTACTTACAATCTGCCTTAGGAATACGTGACATAGACCTAGCCCACCACTTTTGACAATGAAACAAAATGGTTCGACTTGGTCTTGCCAAGTCGAACCAATTTGTTTCGACTTTGCCTATGCCAAGTCGAACCCCACACATAGACAGCAAAAAATCTCTGTAATTTTTTGCACATTTAGTCGCGACATGCAGAGAACTTGCAAAACGTAAAATAACTTTGCAACAAGAAAAATATTGCATACTGTTGCGCTAGCAAACATGGAACTCATAATCAACATTTGTAAGACTAATTGGCCGATAAGACTGGACTGACAGAAGTTTAAGAGAGTCATCAAATTTCGGAATTAAAACAGTATGACTTCTGCGGAATTATGGGGGCATGGGTTTTTGTTCGTAAGTTTCGATTAGGACAGGAATGTAACAGCAGTGCCACTTGACACTTAAATGCTTTATACAAGGCAGCACCAATTCCACCAGGTCCGGGGGACTTTCCCGTGCTGAGTTGCTGTATAGTAATTTCTATTTCTGAAATAGTGCTTGGCGCTTAAAGTCTTTCTTTCTCTGTATCACCCAAAACAGACATCAATGACAAAAAATTATCCTCAAAGCCATTATGTACTTGCATATTTTGGCCTATCAAGGTTCGATAGTATCGACAAAAGCTTTCTGAATTTGCTGCTGGGGTCTTGCGTAACTTCTCGATATCAAATTTATTTTATTTCGTTCTGTGCAGCGTACCTTTTTCCGTCCCTTAGCGCTCGTTTCGTATGCGCTTCTCCAAACCATAATCACTAAGCACGCTGCGCGAATGACGGTGCCGTGATAATTATCCTTATCAATAATCTATAGCTGCGCTTTCACGCTTCTTTCTTATTTCGTTGCTGAAGTTACCGGGCTTGTCACTCTCAATATGAAGAAGGAAGTAGTCTAGTTCGGATCGTAGATTGCTTTCTTTTTTGTTTTTCGCTCTTACACAAGACGCGTGATCTTTCTATGGCGTTTAATTTAATTTCATTCTTAAAATCTTCCCACATTGCGATAGTGCTTGTGTGGTTTCTGTGGAGTGGTTTTTTTAAATTGTTAGTTATGTTTGGCACTGAATGCTTCATCTGTAAGTAGTTTATCATTAAGCTTCCACGTTTCTCAATCAAACTTTGTTTTTCTTTTTTGCCGATCGTGAAGGCTGTGGTCACTAAAGGAAACATGTGTTATGCCACAATCTCTGCGCAAAGGAATGAGTGTCGCTGAAACGTATGCGTGGTCTAGCCTTGCCCCAGAATTGCGTTGGTAGTGCGTGCAAACGGAACAATTTTCAGACGAAAAACAATTCTCCAACGTCCTCTAAATTATGCTTTTTTACTAACGAATCCAGTAGTAATGCACTTTGGTCCCTTACTGGTGCTCGGTTAACTCGATCTTGAGGTCGGCATACCTAATTATAGTGACCGAATAAAATTACCATTCGCTCAGTTTTCATATAATGATTAACTGTGTGAAAGAAGTCAGTTCGTCCATTTTTTCTGTTCGGTGATTATACACATAAAACCCGCCACTTAACACTCGACAACACCAAAATCACATACTACAAATCGGCCTTTTTCACACACAGTTACAGCTTCTACCACTATGCCAATTGAATTATTAAGAAAAATAATACAGCCGCCCGATGTGCCGTCAGCATGACACACACATGCATTATGACTTGTTCTAAAAGGCTGCACCATGCGGTCCGTTTGCTCTTTGTTTGCGACCTTTGTTTTCTGGACTGCCACCACGTCTCGTTAATTTTCCAAAAAGAGGCGGTTTAGCTGGTACTGCCACCGCCTCGAAGCTAGCCCTCGAACGTTAATCATGGTTACGCGCAATGCTACTTCATGTTTGGAAGCCATGATTTTTGTGAGTGCAAGAAGACCGCATGGTGCCTACCTCGCGACCGTGGCCCGAGAGTGCCTTCCTCTGTAGTCTTTCGACGACCCTGCCTGGCTGGTAGAGCCATCTTAGGGTGGTGGATCCGTAGTCGATTTGCGGCCTGACAGCACGTTCGGCTTGGGCCGAAGCGAGCTGCGCCGTCCAAGCAGCCTAATTTGTGACTTCGGCGGTGGTTCACCACTCCCAAACGTTTCGTCGGCGTCCGGTCCTTCGCCGGCTGTTTCCTCGTGCGTCCTCTTAAAGGGTCCCTGAAACGGTTCGGACAAATTTCGTAGACGCGTAGGGTACAGCTACAGTAAAACATTCGCGTCACAATTTAAGTGAAGCGTCTAATATTAAGAGAGCTACGGACGATTACAAGTTACCCTCCTCCCTAGCAACGCATTTTCTCCTCAACTCGTTCGCCGAGTGATCGGGGATAAGCTCCGCCTTCGCTGGCTCTATGTCATGATGTGACGTGATGTCGTCGACTTCCGGTTGTCTTGGAGACAGCGCACGAAGGCTCTACAACCTCTCCGCTAGCCGCCTGGCCGTCGATCCCCAGCGAGACGATCAAGCAGCGTGCGTTGCGAGTGTTCTGTCGCAGCATCGAGTGTGTCCGGTATTCCAGTTACCGCAGGCGTTCTGGGCGTTTTGGCGGATAGGCAGAGGCGTAAACTAAAGCGCCCCATACCACTGTGATGAAGAAGCTTTGTAGACGTACGTGAGTGGCCTGATCGGCATGCGCTGTCCAGCCATCTTGTGGCGCAGAGCTTAACCAGCCAAATGCAGAGCTAATATTGCTGTAACCAAGTGTAAAAACATTTTAAACGTATAAAAATACAAAGAGAAGCCGCAAAGTAGAATAAACTTGGTAACTGCTATATTGGCTCTGTGTTTGGTTGAGCTTTGTGCCGCCAGGTGGCTGCACCGTGCAATCAGTTCCCGTTTGCGCCTCCGTTCATCACGTAAAACGCCCAGTACACTTGCGTTCGCGTTTACCAGAATACCGGACACACTAAACTCTATTGTGGTAGTAATCCTTCGGCCTGAAGTGACCGCCGCAAACGCGTAAGATGCTGGCACCGTTTGGATACCGACAGTCCGATGCGCTGAAGCCACTCCGCTCGTCTGCTGCCTGGCAGATGGGCACGATGTCGACGCTTGACATGTCGCGGATCGCTACGTTTGCAACCCACAACACAAGGGTGAACCATGGTGCTCGCCATAGAGTTACTATACTAACTCTAGAGGAAAAGCTGGGTGAAAAAAGTGGGAACCCCATAGGCACCGCCATGTTGCTACGACGCATTTTTGTAACACTAAAACGTTCAAAATATGATGCAAAAACAAGCCCTTACACGTAGCACGTAGGCACGGACAACGTTTGAAGTTCATTTCGTATATTAAATGCGAAGCATTTCTTGGCGAACATTTTTCACTTGGACATTATCTATCTATCTACCTATCTAGCCGCCTACGTCTTGGTGCTCTTATGGTCGTTTCGTTAATTTGGTGTGTACTACAGTTGGCATAGTATGACAAGAGAGTATGACGAACATAAATGATAGGTCATGACATAAATGTCATAGTGTGTCATGTAGGTCGTGAAACAGCTGCGTACGTCTTGGTGCTCTCATGGTCGTTTCGTTAACTTAGTATGTAACTAGAATGGGTTCGGACATTGGTACTAAGTGAAGGAAACACTAAAGAATGTTCGTAGAAGTCATAGTCATGAGCATGACCCAGCAGAAATGATAATGACTCAGCAAAAAATGATTAACACTCAAAAACCCCTGGAATGGACGTGTACATAAATTATAGGTCACAAAATGAATGTCATGACTTATCATTTTCATATCATGTCATGACATTCGTGTCATGTAGATCATAAAAGAGCAACCTACGCCTCGATTCTCCCATGGTCGCTTCATTAATTTGGTAGGCTACCCGCACGCTGCTTCCACAGGGCGTCGGTTCTGTCGGCTTTTTTTTTTTTTTCAGAAAGTTTGAATGACTATTTACAAAATTTTGATGTAAAATTTACGGTGAATAAAAGGCTGCGTTTGTAGGTGCCTTAACTAGATGACGCTACCATACTAACGGAGGCTCAGGATCGCGTTGATTGCGCACCTCGTCTGAATCGCATCTCGTCGTCTGCGCCTGCGCACCTGCACAGAGTAGCAAAATGGCGGCGGCCTTGCGATTCCCGATTTCAATACATGGGCGCTATGGGGAGCTTTTCCTCTAGAGTAGCTTATATATTAACTCCATCGTGCTCAAGAAAAGAAAGAACGAGACCAACACTGACCGCGCAACTCACGTCAACACGGAGCACGTTGTAACACAAGCAGACGACACTTGCTGTGGGCCGAAAGTGGTTTTAGTGTAGTGATACATGTCCTTGTGCATTCTCTTTCTGTTACTTTCTTTTTATAGAAATAAACTAACATCTAATCCATTACCAACCATACGAACAACATTTGTTCACCATAATGTTGGAAAAATTATCGATGACGCGCCCTGGGCAGCCAATCGGATAGCTCGCCGTACTGAGGTCATATGGTCAAATCACGTCACTTGGTCAGGAACGCGTGAAAACTCAGCCAATTAGCGTGCTGCGATCGGTAGCGATGTACCTTTTTAAAACCTTATAGTAAATTACGCGCTTTACGTGGAGGGCTTAGATGCGGCAATTAATGATCAGAGGGGCCTACTCTAACGACTCAGCACGCTTGTACAAAATCGTCAAAATCATTTCAGGGTCCCTTTAACGACAACACTGGTGTCTCCTTTCGTATCTTTATCGCTTTTTCTAGGTGTTCGACGGGACTTGCTGGTACCACCTCGTCGGTAGGTTTTATCTCAGACGCGGGCGCCGAGGCAGCGTGAACGCTGGTCGCCACGGGCGCGTCTTGCTTTGTCCGCGCGTCTTCGGACGCATCGTGCTTCTCGTCAACGGCACCTGAAATGACTGGCGATGTACAGGTACAGTGTACTAGAATTCTAGTACACTGTAGTACAGGGGAACGCGTTAGCGGGCGCTCTCTCAGGCTTCTTGCCGGGCTGGCTCTCTCCCGTTAACTTCGTCTATTCTGTGTTCGGAAAGGGTGTCGACTTCCGCGGAGCCCGTAAAGGCCGCGTACGTTTTATTGCGATAGCAATTATATGGACACTCAAAAGCAGATTTCTGCCGTCGGCGTCGCCGTCGCCGTCGCCGTGAGGTTCCGTATGACGTCATTTGGAGATGAAATCGTCGCCGCGCGCCGAACGCTGTATGTGCGAGTGAAAGGGCGCGAGGGGCGCGTCTTTCACGGGGAGTGAACGCACGGCGGAGAACAAACGCGCGTTCTGCGCCGTGCTCGCTTAAGGGCTGCAGAAGTAGGCGTCTCTTTTCTCCTTTACAATCACCATATATGTAGAGCAAACGCGCCTTCTTCGGACGCGCGAGAGGCCGTGGGGGAGGGGGAGGGAAGGGAGGCGACGTTTAGCTGCGGCACCAAGTGCCTATTTATATCAGAGGCTCCAGCAACAGTCACCAACGCCGCACGCATTTTGAGCTAACGCGGGCAAAACGCCGATGGCGTCGACAACAGTTCTGCGTGTTGTTGCTACCAAAGCCGCTCACCTTACTTCGTATGACATTGCTGTGTTGCTATCGCATTCATTGCTTCGCCCTTAGGGCGAAACTGTGACATTTTTTGTGCGCTCCGTCTCCAAATGACCGAAACGGCGGCAAGCACTGCATCGCGGCACACGACACTCACCTCTAATATGACCAGCGCGATGGCAGCGGATGCACAGAGGTTCCCTACCGGGCACTACGACTAGTGCCAGATCTCCGGCGATACGTAGCTGGTGGGGCAGGTCTTCGGCCGTCATGGCAGCCTTGAGCTTAAGGGTCACGCACCTTGTCGTGGAGCCTTTGTCGATGTAACCTCGTACTCGCCATCGTTCCCTCAAGATGTCCGTCACTTCGGCGACCGGTGATAGCGCAACCTTGACATCTTTAGCATGCAAATTACGCAAAAGCCATTAGAGCTTAAAGCGCAGGTCTTGGCTACCCGGGTCGATGACAGTGCACTTCACTCCTTTCACTTTCACGTCGGTCGCAGCAAGCATTTTCTTTAGTCCTTCGGTGTTCTGAAAAGTGACTGCCCACACGTGATTCATTTGGTACGCCCCCAAGGCTTCAACCTCGGGGAGCAGAGCCAAACGATCCAATGTGTCTTGAAAATCCTCAGTGCTCTATGGCCGGGCTTTCAAGTCAGCGTGCGAAAATACTGTGTTCAGCGTTGTTCGTCCTGAATGCAGTTGCGGCAAGATCACGTCGTAATCCGGTGAAGCAGAAACAGCGAACCTAGAACCGCGGCTCTGAAGGGCCGTTGAGAACGCTCCTACGGAGCTCTGCATTCCGCGTCCGTACGCTAGCGTGTCAGGATGTGGAATCCCCACGCCACGGACGCATGCATCGACAAGCGACATAAAAATTGGAGGACGCTTACGCTTCGCCTATTAATAGTAGAACGCGATAGCGTTATTGGGACCGCTTCGCATCGCATCGTTCGCATACGGCAAGTAGGCTTCATTCACTGCAACACTGAACGTGGGAAAGCCAGCTTACAAAGACAAAGCTAACACCGATCCCCTTAAAGTCGGCTTCACTTTTAAACAGAAATGCATTGCTAGAAAGACGTTTTTCCCAGGGGAAATATAAGTGGTCTTATACTAAAATGTGAAGGCCCTAGCACTTTTTTTATTATATTATTAATTGTTTGCAATTGCCCCGACGCGCGTGTCCAAAACGAATTAGCAGGCGAAGTACCAATTTGACCTGCCTATGATACGAGCGCCATCTGGATATCATTTTCGCAAATACCCGAACGCGCAGCTGTAGGTCTGGTAGAAATGCTGGAAAAGGGGCTTGTGTTTGAGTTTCCTCGTAGCAGAACTGTATACCTTTGGTAGCATATACAGTAACTCTAGTATTTCCTAAAGACCCTTAATATAGAAAGTAGCGAAAATCTCCTCTACTCCCACGCTTTCCTCCTCGATATCCTCTCCCGGCTGGCTGCGCGCTCTACGCACGGCACACTGAGAAGGCCACCATGCGGGCACCGTCCCTGTGCGTTGGCTGGCGCCCGCGAGCGTGCCTAAGTAAACGCTTTTTTACGTTCTACTATAAAACAAAAACGCGAGAAAGTGGTGGGACATGCTCGACCCTACCATGAGCATCCTTAATCACCTTCTCGTTTGCGCAATGAAAGCGTTAAGTGTGAACGCTTGCGGCATGAACAATAACTGCGTACTATTATAGCCCACAAAGGCTTTGGCATTTTAATACCGGTCGTATTAGTAGTGCAGGTTTAATGGTAGAATATTTACGTTATAGATTTCTACACTCCTCACTATTTTTCAGCCCACTGACGTTATGCTAAATGCAGATTTTATCCAGTGCAGAATTTTCACTGAAGTGCTGCAGTTTATTAAGCTGCTACCGTGTGGTTTTAAAGGCAGGATAGTTTCTTGGTTCCTCACAGTGATTTCCATGCAGCTGCTTTATTACTTGTTGAATAAAAAAATCAGAGCTGCTTGAAAGACAATAACATTTTTTCATGATCCCGAGGGAGAAAGAATTTTACCGACCATTTGGAGAAGCGCCCCGGCCAAGGGTTTCACTTGAAATATCTGGATGATTACTGACGCCAACGAATAATTAGATTAAGTTATGGAAATATTACGTTCTCTGGATGAAGTATCTAGGCTAGTCCCTCGATGGCCCTTTAGGAGGCCTTCAGATGCCCTCGTCGAATCAATATTTAGAGCTGTAAAGCCTGGCCATAAAGGACGTAGTCATTTTGTGGTTGATAGCTGGAAGGAAATAATTCGTACCATTTTCTAAATTACTGAAGTCATGAACCTGGAAATATTTTATTGCGATAGCAATTATATGGACACTTCAACCGGATTTCTGCCGTCGGCGTCGCCGTCGCCGTCGCCGTCGCCGTAGCCGTCGCCGTCGCCGTAGCCGTCGCCGTCGCCGTCGTCGTCGCCGTCGTCGTCGCCGTCGCCGTCGCCGTGAGGTTCCGTATAGATAAAATCTTCACCGCGCGCCGTATGCCCGAGCGCAAGCGTGCTGGGACGCGCGCTATCACGGAGAGCGAACGCACTCAATCCCCCACGCGCAAGCAACGAAGCGGGAAGCCAGCGCCGGAGGGAGCAGGGGGGGGGGGGGGGGGGGGGGGGCACTTTTACTGTGCCAACAACCGCGCTCGTCGCTCGACCGCACGGTCTCTTATCTCTCCCACGCGCAAGCAAGGAAGCGGGAAGCCAGCGCCGGAGGAAGCGGGGGGGGGGGGGGGGCACTTCTACTGTGCCAACAACCGCGCTCGTCGCTCGACCGCACGGTCTCTTATCTCTCCCACGCGCAAGCAAGGAAGCGGGAAGCCAGCGCCGGAGGAAGCGGGGGGGGGGGGGGGGGGGGCGCACTTTTCTTCTGCCAACAACCGCGCTCGTCGCTCGCCGCACCGTCTCTTATCTCCACACGGCTCTGACCTCTATGCGCCGCGTGCATTCGCGGCTCAGTTTCTGTTGAAGCGATAGACCGCACGTACCTTCGCCCGCAGCGGCGTATGCTTGCTGCCAGCGTTTTGACAGTCGTTGTCTGCAGTCATTCATGTGATCTCTTCATGTTTGTTTGTGCGCGCTCACACCACGCTTGTTCATTCAGTTAGTAATAGTCGAGTCACATTTTCCAACGCACGCTACACATGTAATGCTGCCCGGATCGGCAGTGCAGCGCTACAGGTGTGTCCCTTCGCACGCGCGCTGCCCACGGGAAGCGCTTCTCATCAACACCACCGTTTCACACGCGCCTTCTCGTGGTCATCGAGTCTCTCTTCATGTCGGTCTACTTACGCCGCAGCACACCTGCTTACTTAATCAGCTCATGTTTACTACAATTCATATTGCTACCAAAGCCGCTCACCTTACTTCGTATGACATTGCTGTGTTGCTATCGCATTCATTGCTTCGCCCTTAGGGCGAAACTGTGACATTTTTCAATATATATTTCAGTGTATATATAACTCGGATCATCTGTGAAGGAAACCAACAATCGGCGAAACCAAGGCAAGCATAGGGGAGTATTTCTACCTTTTATTTTAGTTGTGGTGTTAAAGACTTCGAAATTGATTGTGTAATCATTTATGAAAGACATAATTGATTAGAAAGATCACGATCCACGTGACAACCGCAGTAATGCAGGGCGTACCACGTCCGCGCCTATGGAGGAGGGTGGCCAACACTCTCGAGATTAACTTGCACTAGACATAAATATCCAGAAAAGTTGAAGATTAGACAGTCGTCGCCGTAGTTCAGTTGGTAGTGCACCAGGCGCGAAATTCGGAGGTCGTGGGTCGAAGTCCACTCGCGGCACATGGTTGTTTTTTCTTCTATTTTCTAACCAATTATTTCTTTCATGAATGATTACACAATCAGTTTCGAAGTATTTAACCCACAGCTTTAAAAAAATAGAAACACTCCCCTATGCTTGCCTTGGTTTCGCTGACTGCTGGTTTCCTTTATGTGTATGTCATAACGAGAGCCTCAGTTCCCTCCCCTTATTTGCAGATCACCTGTAGCGAGTCAAGGCTCGCGTGAAAATGCATTTCTCTGACTCCCTCCTCTCATGACGCTATATATCAGAAGAGCGCTAGCGTTGCGGTGTCGCGACGGTGGAGTGAAGGCCGTCATCGGTCTAAACAGATGCATATAGCTAGTTAGAACATGTTTAAAGATCCGTTTAGCTATGTTCTGGTCCTCCTTTGCGGATTTATTGGGTTTATTCTTTCAAACTATTGTCTTACTGATTCACCCAGGTGCCATTTCTCTCGCAACGCACCCATAAAACTGCTAGTAGGAGCAGAAAAGCTGAGAGCACCGTCCGAGAGAGAGCTACAGGGTTTTGACATTTTGCCTGTTTGTTCAGGTACTGGTAGAAAATATCCAGCGCTGTCAAAACAAATTTCGAATCCGGACTACCGGTCTGAAGCATCGATTACATTACCGCAATAAAACGACAACTCACAACTTCTCAGGTTCAATTTTTATTTGAGGTGCCTCCTGAAGCTTTGTACGAGAAACATACAGGAACCCCAGCCAGGGTTCCATAAGTTTCTTCTACAACTGCGTTTTACCTAACACCTTTTATTTTCCTATTTCCTTTGGCAGACAGTAGGAAAAGAGAAGTACAAAAAGCTAGTGACTCCAGCAAAGCACTACCTTGCTATTCCTGCAACCCAGCTATTGTCAACCGAAAGGCTTTTCTCAGCCTGCTCTAACGCAGTTACTAGCGGGAGGGAGTTGCTGAGTTTACAACATGTTCAAGAACTAGCGTTCTTGCACGGGTACTCCCGCTATTATCCTAAGCACTCTATGGATCCGAGTGTTTGCTTTGTGATGTTTAAAGATTTACGAGCAAGAGTTGGTACCAAGTAAGCTTAGTACGGTTGCAACTTACTCATGTTGTTTGTGATACTTCATGGTATTGATTTCACGAGATAATAGTTCGCAGTATGCAGGCGGTATATTTCAATTTCTTTTACATTTTTATTGAAAATGGGCACTTGCGTGTTGTTTCCAGTAATTTTGTTTGTGTTTCTCTTAGTGTGTTAGGCTCCATCATGTAAAGTTTTTGCTATGATGCAGCTGCATTGAATCAGTTAGTTCCTATCTTCATCTTGTCATAACTGAAGGTAGGTACTACCACTGCATTGAGCTTCAGAAGTTAATTTTTTTTACACATTTGCATAAATGTCAAAAGACGCAAGGTTTTTTTATCTGTTTCATTATACGTATGTTTACCTGTATGTGTACTAGAGCACTGCACGGGCCCGTTTTTACGATGGGCGGCCCGCCCGAGCCCGATTAAAACATTTATGGCGAGACCCGGGCCCGGCCCGGGCCCGGAAATAATCTACGTTACCTGCCCGGCCCGCCACGCCTTTATCTTAGGCCCGAGCCCGGCCCGAGCCCGACTCGAAACCGGCCCGAACCCGGCCCGAGACCGAAAAATAATGTTTTTCAGAGTTGAGACGCCCGCGAATAACTCGCTGCCCGTTACATGCACACCGCCAGAAAGCCCGAGCCCGGCCCGGGCCCGCGTCAAAAAACCCGAGCCCGACCCGGGCCCGGGTCAAAAAGCACACGCCGTGCCCGAGCCCGGCCCGAGCCCGGGCAAAAACTGTTCTACCCGGCCCGGCCCGGCCCACGGGCCTGGCCAGGCCCGGGCTTTCGGGTAAGCCCGAGCCCGTGCAGTGCTCTAATGTGTACTGTTAGGCTCAACATTGTCATTTTTATGTCACATGTGATATTTTGTTTAACACGTGTCTCAGTTATATTTAAAAGCTGGGGACAAAATACCACCTTGATCACTATAGGTACTGCTGTATTTGATCCTACAGTTACAAAATATCTCGTAATGCTCTGGTCGTTGGTGTATACGAGCTTACTTCAGTTTACATAATTGATGTATGTTTTCTTTTTGTAGATTAAAAGTAATCGTAATGTTCCTTTGTTGGCGTTTGTGAATATTTCTTTCAAATAAAATGTTGTGGAATTGTAGGGCTGTATTTGACTGGTTGCCTTACTATTCGAAAACTATTTAAATATTATTCGAATCGTATTTGTATTGTCACGTAGTAGTGACGCTGAAGAAAACAGTCGTAAAACTGTGTACAACGAAACTGGTTGTTTATTGGGCGAAACTGTGCCCACAAAAGCAAGGTACACTCAAAGCACAACGATAACGGCGAACACAGTCGGCGATCGTCGAAAATCTGATCAGCGGCGAAACGCGTCGGCTTTTATACCTGAGTCATCGAAGGTTCTAGATTAATCCCTGATGCCCGCGTGTCTTCCAGAAAGTTCTAGAGAATTCGCGTCAGTCATGCAATCAGATAACATAAGCGTCGGTGAAAACAGGCAATGGAAAGAAGCATCGATAACGTTCTAGAAACTTCCGATACAGGCACGTCCTGCGCCGAGCGATAACGTTTAACATTTGTTAGTCGGTGGAAAGCGGCCACCGGTGAAAGATAAACATCTATACGTGCCAGTATTCAATTCGGTGTCATCACTATTCGATTCGTATTCCATTCGGTTTCAAAATTCACTATTCGTACACCACTAATGATTTTTCTTTTTTTTTGGTGTCGGTGCCACGAACCCCTAGAGAATAGAACATAGCCATAGTGGTCGCGTATGAAGCATCGCATAATATTCCGGAATGCCTGCCTTAGTTGCTCCCATGACCTGTGCGTAATGCTCTGTACGTGTTTCCAAGGTGCTAAGCAGTTCAGTTCCCATGTGCTTCGTCGCTACGCGCACCGCGAAACACTTGACACTTGGGGGTGAAATGGGCGGGCTGCTTAGAACCAATGCAACAGCCTAAGCAAAGCTGCGGTCATCGACCGGCGAAGAGACCACTGAAACAGTCGAGACAGAAGATGTGCACCGGATGCACAGCACATCATACTGTCACTAGTTCACGGATTGCTTAATGCTTAGAATTGTAATATATATATATATATATATATATATATATATATATATATATAGTGTACAACAGCTGCAAATGCCACCCAGCATTCAATGACATTGAACAATAGCTAGAGGGAGTTCGGCAAGTGGCCACGCCCAAGAAGTTTATTTGGACTCGCTTTGAAGATGAGCTGAACCCTCCTTCAACCTCTAGCGCATTTATATACAACGCTGTGCAACATTTACCAATGTCCAGAAAAATAAGGAAGTGCAATTTTGCTGTAAACACCTTTCAAGCAACCAAATCCATACGCTGCATTTCTGTGTGTGTGTGGAAGAGGGGGAGGGGGTACCTGCAAAACATTTCGGATCACTGTACGAGTATTTCACCTCGTGAATTCCGAGAACATGCTTCTACCCGTGCTGGTTCGGTCAAAGCAGCTTGCAACCGGATATTTCGGAGACATAAAATCCTCGTTTGGAAGCTTGCACTTACCGAGAGCACATCGGGATCCAGTAAGGCTCGTAAATGTTCTTTCAAGCTCCAGACGTACTATCGCGATGAAAAGAAAGGCGAACAGCGGAGTGCGTGGCCGGAGCATAACTTAAGGTACGCGCCGTCCAGTCATCACCACTGACAGGCGCGCACGTCCGGTTTGATCGCGCTGTGCGATGATGCACACCCTACACTGCGATATTTATGCTTCTGTTCTGCTTCTCTTTTATTTAAAAACGAGAAAAGATGACGGCGCAGAAATGATGACAGGGCAAACGGTACTATCGCGATGAAAAAAAAAAAAAAGGCACGAACAGCGGAAAGCGTGGCTTTTTGCACAGTCGGCGCAGCCTAGCGCCGGTCCGCTAGTGCGAGGAAACGTGTCCAACTCCGATATGCTTTCGCTGTCGCTAGGTAACTCTGTGCTTTCAGTCGGCGCCACCGTAGCGCTAGAATCTTCTTCGGGCTAAAACCCCTCAAACTTCGTAAAGTAGCGACACGCTTTGAAGAATGCCGCTTCCTGGTCGCGCGCCCTGTCCGAGGCCGACGCCGCGTCGCTATTGGCCTAATGGCATCACGTGGGCCGTCGCGCCGCCGGGCGCTGGCTTCGTTTGTCGCACTCCATCGCCATTTTCGTCCGAGAAGAGTCTACCGACTGGCGAGAAGCACATGTTGGCGCCGTTGCTCTTCCGTGTTGCTTTGGTTTGCGAACGCCCATGGAACTAAGTTTTGCGGCAAGTGCGACGACGCTTCACTGCATTTTCCACCACTATGACCTGCGGCGCCTTCGGATGCGAAATTAGTTTCAGCAAAGGCAAGAAGCTTAATCATCTTGTACGCCAACATACTTGAATTCGCCGGCACGCGAAGCTGCGTGTGAAAACGTGATTACGAAACTATTGCGATTCAGCTCAATCCTTTTGACATTTGAGGCTCGAGCGTGAAAACTCATCCTAGGAAAGCAACTCTGCCTTTTGTGGTTACTTACTAGCCTTCTTTAGAGTGAGCAGCTTTGTTTGCCTCTTTTGTTCGTGTTTGTCGTTGGTGGCCGCCCGGTGGATTTGCGATACAAAGGCACCAATGAAAAGCGTGCGTGCTCTCCCGAAACCAAGTTACGGGTTGCGTTCGTCGCCGGAACGACCGCATCATAGCTCTTTGAGACATTCTATCGACCAAAAAAGTTTACGGACAAAGGGATCTGACAAAAAGCTGAATATCATGAAATCCACCTCCGTGAAGTGCGCCGAGCATATGCTGCGGTTGTTGACCTTATCTCTGGGCAAACCTATTAGGTCCATCCTTGCAGCGTAGTTTAAAAACGCTTCCATCCTGAAGAACAGCGAAGATTACAAATTATAACATCGCAGTTGGAACATGCAAAACTGAGCTGGTTTCGCGTCGCGGCAGAGTACTAGTTGTGGTATATCAACCTTAATTCTCGGAAACGCATTTTTAAACGATGGCGACCAATTAGCTAGAAATAAGCCCAAAGCACACACGTATACGTGTTCCTTGCGATACGCACAGGTGGTACTATATTTATCAGGAGCTTTATGTTCGCTGTTTGTTGGCACAATGATTTACTGCATGGTTGTGGTGTTCTCAAATCAGCTAGCTGCTGCCTCACCGCCGGACAGCGATGTACGACTCCGCACAATTACTATCAAATAAAAACCGGGTAGCAAACTGCACAGTCCTCGCCTGTTGTCTTTAGGGATGCGGTAGAATTTCACGTCGCATGGCTCACTTCGTCTTGATGTGTTCGAGCACCATTGAACAACACACGAACAGCGAGCGACAGCTGCGAGACATTGCGGGAAAACGCCGACAAAAGTGCAACGGTAGGGTACCACACGGACCACACTGCTAGCGAGGAAGGCGAAAACCGCAAAAATAACCGCATAATGACAGAAAAAATGTCACAGTTTCGCCCTAAGGGCGAAGCAATGAATGCGATAGCAACACAGCAATGTCATACGAAGTAAGGTGAGCGGCTTTGGTAGCAATATGAATTGTAGTAAACATGAGCTGATTAAGTAAGCAGGTGTGCTGCGGCGTAAGTAGACCGACATGAAGAGAGACTCGATGACCACGTGAAGGCGCGTGTGAAACGGTGGTGTTGATGAGAAGCGCTTCCCGTGGGCAGCGCGTGCGAAGGGACACACCTGTAGCGCTGCACTGCCGATCCGGGCCGCATTACATGTGTAGCGTGCGTTGGAAAATTTGGCCCGACTATTACTCACTGAATGAACAAGCGTGGTGTGAGCGCGCACAAACAAACATGAATAGATCACACTGAATGACTGCAAACAACGACTGTCAAAACGGTGGCAGCAAGCCCATACGCTGCAGCGGGCGAAGGTACGTGCGGTCTATCGCTTCAACAGAAACTGAGCGGCGAATGCACAGTGCATAAAGGTCAGAGCCGTGTGGAGATAAGAGACGGTGCGGTCCAGCGACGAGCGCGGTTGTTGGCAGAGTAGAAGTGCGCCCCCCCCCCCCGCTCCCTCCGGCGCTGGCTTCCCGCTTCCTTGCTTGCGCGTGGGAGAGATAAGAGACTGTGCGGGCGAGCGACGAGCGCGGTTGTTGGCAGAGAAGTGCCCCCCCGCCCCCCTCGCTCCCTCCGGCGCTCGCTTCCCGCTTGCTTGCTTGCGCGTGGAAGATTGAGTGCGTTAGCTCTCTGTGACAGCGTGCGTCCCCGCACGCGTCCGCTCAGGCATACGGCGCGCGGCGAAGATTTTATCTATACGGAGCCTCACGGCGACGACGACGGCGACGGCAGAAATCCGGTGGAATATCGCAATAAAAAATTGATGGCGTTATGGACGTTATCAGCACGGCCGACAGCGAGCGCGGACAAGCGGCGCGCCGGCCGTAGCAGGCCGCGCCAGCCGCGCCGCTGATAGTTGGAGGCGAGAGTGGGTCGACAAGAAAAAAAAAGGAAAAGCGATTTTGGTTTCGCATCCACTTCATGGATGGCGCTGCAATTAGCGCGGACAAAAAGCCAGGAGAGTTTCCGAAACCTGACTGGACGGCGGTCACGGCGCGCACTATACTTTCAGTTATGCTTCGGCCATACGCTCCGCTGTTCGCGTTTCTTTTCATCGCGATAGTGCGTTCTGGCAGCGATGCAACATCACATACAGAACCGAGGTGACTACGAAGCGCAGCAACGCAACCATTCAGAGAAAGCACTGCTGTGTTAGATGGGCTAATGCCCTCTTATAACACACGTTCGTTAGGATATTCTATCTGTAATAACATCGCAGCACGCCAACAGAACAAAAATGCCAAACGTCAGCACCAAGTGGCTCCCAGATCGCGCTAAAGGTTAGCTAAAAGCAATAAACGTGCTCATAGTCGTCGGCAGCCGCTCTTAAGCGCACGTGCTCGATCAAACGTCCACGTGGTATATGCGCGCAGAGCTCATTTAGAGCGCAATGCGCTGCCAGACGAGCTTATTCGACCAGACGAGCTTATTATCAAGCCCTCTTGATGCTCTGCATGAGAAAGTGCCGTGGTACCGGCGTATTGCGAATGTGACGGTACACCACCTGTTGCATCTCGTCAAGGTTTTATTTATGCTACCTAAAGCATAGTACGTTTATATATAGCGTGCTCTTTTGTAGGTCAAGGTCTCATCCTAGGTGGCCAAAAATAACTGGCGGAAGCTGCGCGTTATCCATGACGGACGCTGTACATCATTATGATGACTGACTGTCATCATCAACAATTGCTCGAGCGTCGTCTCCTTCCGCAGCTGGCTCGTTGGCCCCCCTCGGCGTAACCGCGCTGGTGCCACTGCTCACGCGTTTGTCGTCTTCTTTCACAGCTGGCTCCATTCCCCCTCATCATTCCAGCGTAGAATTTCACTTCTCTTCTGACATCGTAATGGGGGGGGGGGGGGGGGGGCATAAGGGGGTATGAGTCATACATTGTTCGTGTCCTAACGCGCGCTCCGCTCGCGCGTTAGGACACGGCGTCAGTAGCTCCTCTGAGTGTGGTAGGAGAAGGACGTGCGTTAACCTAAGGTCTCAGGGCTATAGCGCCATTAAAGACAATGAAAGGGAGCATTACGGCCACCTAAAGTTTGTTTTTTAGTTGCTGAAGGTATGTATATTTTGCCGCGAGGACGCGCCGCGAAAATGCCGACCACTTAGATGCTAACAGCTTCGCTGTAAAAATCCGAGGACACCTAAGCTCTTCTTATGAGTTATGAATGCGAAAGCATTAATGTCAATTTGAATGCCGTTGAGCCCTCCTTCGAGTTATGAACTCTTCGCGGGCAAGTGACCACGTTGAGACGTTTGGCCAACGCCTCCTAGATATAGCACTAAGCCGGTGACGCTTCGATCCGTGACGTCATGCTACACTGCCCGACTGCCATAGAACCTAATGTGGACGCTCTCGAATAAGCCGCGGTGATTTTGACGTGACCTCTTTCATCACGCCGTGCTTGGCAAAGGAAATTTCGGTCCATGTGGCGCGATGTCATAAAGCACAGTGCAGAGGCCTGATATCTAGGAGGCTAAATATCTTGGTGTTCCGTTTGATGTGTATAAGCTTGGTGCAGATTTCTGAAGTGCCGGCACACGCGCTTGCGTGTACCGGCACTTCAACGTCATGCGGATACCTTTACGCCATATCGTCGCTCTATATTTGGGAGGGCGGTGGCTTGTAACTTGTTTCTGGCTACAAAAAATGACCAACCCTTTCCCTACCGGAAAAGGGGGGGTAAGCGAAGCTTGCCGTGTGTTTCTTTGGTGTTCCTCGGAACGATTTTCACTGACGAGTACCACGTTTTGCTCGAACCACAACCGACCACATGCACTGCAACTGGATCCGAAGTTCTGGTTGAGAAACTCGCGTTGGAACCTGGCCGTCGCACCGGGGAAAGTTGGCTCTAGCGGTGCCGAGGCGGGCACCATCGTTGTCGGGTTCCTGCAGGGCAAGACGACGCTGACGTTTGGCCTCAACATCGCGCTCCAGCAATTCGGGGTTGGCGGCTCTTCGCTGACGTTTGGCCTCAACATCGCGCTCCCGTAACTCGGGGTCCGCGGCTCTTCGCTGACGTTTCGCCTGGGCTGCGGAAGCCCTCACGCTAGAATCGGCACGTCCACGACGAGCCCTTTCCCGAGCGAGTTCGCGGTGCCATTGTTCAAACGCAGCCTGCTCCTCGGCGAAACGCACGATGTGCGGTCTTCCCAAGCGGGCGTCGAGACTGTTCTGAGGCGAGTGAAGCCCGTCGGAGCGCCAACCCAGTGCTACCCCCAGTCCCCCGAATCAGAGTCTTGCAGATCCGGCGTTCCCCGAACTCAGAGGTTCTCGGAGGATGAAATGGCTTTCCCTAAACCGGCGGACGCGCCCCCGTGACACACTAATCTCGACGACTACCCTTATCCATGAGATGGTATCTTCAACCGACTGGTCGCATCTGTGCATCCTGGCCGAATCAGAGTGTGGTCTTGCACCGTTGATCCGGCGTTCTGTTCCAGTGGTGTACGAACACATCAAGACGAAGTGAGCCATGCGACGAACCGCTCTAAAGACAACAGGTAGAGGCTATTTACTTCCCGGTTTTTATTTGTGATAGTAAGCGCGCAATGGCTGCCGGTGGTGAACGTGCTGATTTGAAAACACCACAAGTCGTAAATCGTTGTGCCAACAAGCAGCGAACAAAAAGCTCGATAAATATAGACCTGTGCGGAGGAACGTGTGTATGAACTCAGAGGTAGAGGACAAGCGCGCAAGCCGAACGTGCGAGTCGCTCTCGGAGGAGGAAATGGCAGATACGAAACCACGTGACTACTGCTAACGTCCGATGTTTCGCCTATCCAAAGCTAAACCGGCGGACGCGCCGGTGGGACGACCGTTCGTTGAGCCGCCAGCATGCTGAGGCCTAGGTTGCCTATAGCTACGGTGGACCGTCGCCAAGAACAGCGACGCTGTGCTGTGATGACGTTGCTGGAAACGCTCTCATCTCGACGACTGCTCCGACGACAGGGCGCGGAGCGCCTCAGAGCGCTCAAAGATGGAGGAGAGCCATCGAAAAAAACCAGCCGAACGCAAGGCGAGCACCCTCTTTCAACCAGCCAAAGACAAAGCCGCTCGCGAGAGCAGTCTAGAGGCTCCGAAACAGCCAGCCGAAGATACCATTAGTGACCACATATGTCACGTGATTCGGAACCGGCACCGCTGGAACGCTGCTCTACTGTGGGAGGAGCCGGTTTTTTTGCGTGACCGCGACAACCTCATCGAAACTTTTGAGCCAATACAAGCTGCGCTTGAATATTTTAGGTACTGCAGATATTTTATTGTTCCCGGACTTGCAATCAACGTTTTCATAGAATATTCGTTTCCTTTGTGGGGTCTTCTACCTATGAGCCTATGAGCGCGAGATAATATCTTTATATCTGTGGCGCTCGTGTGCATGCATCTGTTTTCACCAAGCGCCGAAGCCGGCCGGACCATTTCGGCGTCATAATGTGCCACCGCGCAGGATTGTTATCTACGAGGTGGTTGTGTTTCCCTCTCCGTTTATCACGGCGAGGCTTTTAAAAAGGATAGCGGAGCTACGCCGAGGGCATTCTGGGTATCTTCCGGCTGCAGTTATGCCGGATTAAAAAATTCACCGACGATTACGATACTCCCTAATGCGAAATTTTGCGATATAGTAGTGAGGCAAATAAATTGAGAGAGAGAGATGTCGCAGCGTCGGCAATCGTCGAAAATATTATCTGCTGGTCAAGCGCGTCGGCTTTTATACACGACTCGTCGAAGGTTCCACTGTAATCGTTTGTGCCTCTTGGCTTCCAGAAAGTACTACACAATCGCGTCGCGCATACAATCAGATTACAAAACAATGGCAAACCATGACAATCGAAGCAAGCGCGAACGAGACCAAACCAAGCAAACCAAACAAGAGCGAGCGAGAGCTGACGCGAGCAGAGGATAGTAGAAACGAGCGGCCCGGCTGAGACCAGATACGAGTACGCAACGAGCGGTCGGGCGGGTCCGCATGAAACCACGTTCCCGCGCGCATTTCACTGAAGGAGCCGCTCTCATTTGTCTCCGCCGTTTGCGGCTCGCGTCTCGTTCTTTCACCTTTCGCTGTTGCGCTCGCTCGCTCGGTTACGCCGTCGCCGATGCTCTCCCAAGGAACGGTCCATTAGGAGCTGCGCTCTAAAACGTTCTTCGTCCGGCGTCGTGCTCTTAACTCGGCTCGGAGTTATGCTTGGCCAAACGTGGCAGCGGGTGGCAGCGGTGGAATTGCGGATTACTGGAAGCTCTGCGCAGCAGTCGGTGGGGCTTGGCTTTGTACTCTGGTACGCCGAGTGTTATAATTTCTTGGAAGAAGCAGGAAATAGGAAGGGCGACTAGAGAGGGTGCACAGCACAGTGTCTTCTTAGGAAGACACAGCACAGCGTCTTCCTAATTTGCTAAGCGCCAAATCCAACTCACGAAAGGTGAATCGCGTATCCGTGTTATGGAATGCTTGAGACGACAGAGGGTTCGCCACTCCCGCTGATCCGCCAGATGTGTAGACATCTGCAGAATCTTCTGCAAGGGTTTGTAAATCCTTTCTTTGCTTTAAAGCATGTGCTTCGAATGGCCTGTGCGGGCGAATCTTTCCGGATAGGCTATTCATTACTCCCCAAATTCTCTTCATGGGAGTAAACACCGATAAGCTCTCACAGAAAGCAAGCCATTGAACTCGTCTTAACCTTTTTGTGTGACGACGGATGGCAGCGTTTATCCTGTCGTGTTCAGATTTCGCTGAGGGGTTTCCCTTTTTCTCATTAGTTCCCGCTCCGCGGTCTTACGCACTGCGCATAGGTTCTTTAGTTTCAAATCAGGAGTAGGGAAATGACAGCATATCTGTAAACAGCTCACCGGGGGATTCATCCAACGCTTCTCAGTACGTGTCCCAGCGTGTCACAGTACATAATTGTCGACCAGCAGTGCTCCTATGCGACTAGGGGTCAGTTCCGGTAGGCTAATCGCCTTGGTAACCTCATTAACCTTACTTTATAGTTCCTCATTGTCTCTTTTAGTGAGTCCATGAGTTTCAAGGTTCAGGCATCTTCCTCGCCTTTCCAGCTCGTCAACAGTCAAACGAAGCTTAGCAATATCTGCGGTATTGCTTTTCGCTTCAATTTGTTCAACTCATATTTGAAGCTCCTTACGATCCTGGTTTTGCCTCTATATGATTGTGAGAATTTCGTCGTATTTAGCAGATATCATGACAATAGAAGATTCAATGTTGTCAACCTTCTCTGACAGGGGCCCAGTGACTCAAGCTTAGTGATAATGTTGGGAAGAGTGGTTTGCACATCAAGCTTCTGGCTTGATTTCTTAGCGTTGCCTCCACGTAGTCTTGCTGTGCTGCAAGTAGGGCACTTCCACGACTCTTTCAGTGAATCTTTCTTCGATTTCAACATCGCCTCAGTCACGCCAGAGCATTTGCCTGTGTTGTAACCATGGTTACACTCCGCGCACTTCACGAACCCAGTCACTGGGAACCCTTCGTTACAGGTGAAGCATACATCATCCTTTTCAAAAGGCATAATGAACAGTCACTTTCAAAACTTAGTTTGACAAGTCAACACACAAAAAAAGAAATACACTGGCAGCGGATTGGCAGCAATGAGAAAAAATGCTAGCAAGCGCTACTCGGAAAACACACAAAAAAAGTTTTCACCAACCTGAAAAAAGTAGAAATACACGAAGAATCAGGCAACTTCCTTCTGACACTGTGACTCCTGCCAGAATGAAAGTTTCCGTGGCACAACACCAGTCGGAAGTTCGCTTTGAGAGGGTTCCGTCGATAATGCTAAGGAGTGGTGAGTTCCGGTGCCGCCGTACGAGTAAACGTGATCCGTCCGTCGGTGCAGCAGGCTGATGACAGCGTAGGTAAATCTGTACTCATGTTTTTGCAGAACCAAAAAAATACAGTGGTTGGTGCAACTGAAAAAGTAGAAATACACGAAGAATCAGCCAACGTCCTTCTGCCACCGTGACCGCTGCCAGAATCCTTCTAAGACTGATTCTAAGGATGCAGTGAATAACATTGGAGAGATTGTGTCTCCTTGTCTTGCCCCTTTCTTGATAGGTAATGCACTAGTTTTCTTGTGGCGAAACAAGGTAGCCATGGAATCTTTGTAGATATTTCCCAAGATATTCACGTATGCCTCGTTTACTCCTTGATTACGCAATGCCTCCATGACTGCTGGTATCTCGTACTGAATCAAATGCATTTTTGTAATGCATGAAAGCCATATAGAGATGTTGATTGTACTCCGCAGATTTCTCACTTACCTGATTGATTAAATCAGGTAATTAAATTACTTGATTCATTTCCCAATTACCCGATTCAACTAATTACGGGTCACAATCTTCTTTTCTAACATATCATGTTGGAATCGCATCCCGACTCACATCAAACAAAACCACTTCATTATCTCATTTTAAAAAGGAAGTTTTTATTTTTAATGGTTGATTTCTTTCTTCTCACCTCACAAAAACAGCAGTGCACTAAATTCTCAGTTTTTCTTGAGTAACATACTAGACGTTACTGATATTCCGTATGTCCCTTTCATTTCTTCAATTATCCTTTTTATAAAGTCTATAATATTTGTATTTTGTTGTGTTGTTCCTGTTCTATCAGCATAATCTCTATTATTCTTTTGTATGTTACAACAATATTGCAAAACTCATTGATATATATTTTTTATTTATGGAATAGGATTGTATTTTTGTGTTTTTGTATTTTCTGCGTTTACTATTTTGTGGACCTCATTTGGGTTACCCTGCTGTCAATACTGTTATTAGTTTTATGCACTAACAGGAGGTCCCTTTACAGCTTCGTGCTCTGTGACCACCGTCTGTATCTTCATTTATGTACACATTTTTGTAACTGAAGAAAACATTATGATTCTGATTACATGGACAGGCTCGCTTGTAGAATATTCCTTCCTGAAGCCAGCCTGTTTTGTTGGTTTATTGGAGTCAAGTGTTTCCCTGATTCCATTGGAAATTATCTCGAATATTTTATACGATAGTAAAAACAAGCTAGTGGGCCTCTAATTCTTCAATTCTTTAACGTCTTCCGTCTTATTGATTAATATAATGTTAGCATTCTTCCAGCTCTTTGGTACACTTGAAGTCATGAGGCATTGCATTCAGAGGGTGCAATGTTTTCAAGCATAATAGCTCCCCCATCTTGGATTAAATCGACTGGTATTCCATCATCTCCTGCCCCCTTTTTCCCTGTCCAAGTCTTGCAGGGTCCTGCTAACTTCATCGTTAGTTATAGAAGGAGCCTCAGTATCCTGTTCATCACCACTTACAATGAAGGCTGCGTGGCTGCTCTGGGTACTATACAGGTCAGTATAAATTCTTGTACTTCTTTTACTATATCATCGAAATTTCTGACGGCATTACCCTGCTTATCTTTCACTGCATGCATCTTGCGTGTCCTGTGCCAAGTTTTCTTCTCGAATGACTCCATACTACGGTCATTTTTTACGGCTTCCGCAATATTTCCGACGTTATAATTTTGAATATCGGTTACTTTCTTCTTGTTTATCAGCTTTGAAACTTCAGGGACACTTTCATGATTTGTCGTTTCTTTATTAGGTCCTTTGTTACATGGGAAAGCTTACCTACTTGTTGCCTTGGTTTCTTACCTCCCACTTCAACTGCTGCTTGTGCAGTCAGCCGAGTTACGGTTTCATTCATTACCTCTATGTTATTGTCATGTTCTTCTAAAGCTCCCGAGGATAGTACAATCTAAAATGCGGGCCGATGCCGAAGGTAGTGCAGTCCAAACATGTGGCCCGTTTGCTTGGGTATACGACGCTCTTCAGTAAACCTCTCTGACACCATCTTGGGTCACTGTATGTGCCGCTGGGTATGCATGCACTTCACGGCGGCGCCGCCTGACGGCACAGTGTGTCCAGACGGAAGCGCGAGAGAGGAGTCCAGCATGCCTCACGCATTACGCGTTTCGGCTATTCGCATACTAGTTTAGTCATTCTAGATGAGTTCTGCCTCATTTTTATTGCAATTAGCATTCTTAGAATTCTTCGCGCACTTTAGGGTATGTTTCTATGCCCCTCACCGCTTCCCCGCCATCTTGGGTTACTGTGAAGTCACATTGAGACAATCTTATCTGAATATATAATAGGACGCGCGGCTTCTCGGTGGCGCCGCCACACGACGCAGCGTGTCCGGAGGGATGTGTTGCTACACGCCTCATACGTGACGCGCATCTCGTGGTGGCATTACGCTGTGTAGCTGTATTAGAGCACTGCACGGGCTCGGGCTTAGCCGAAAGCCCGGGCCCGGCCCAGCACGTGGGGCGGGTCGGGCCGGGTAGGGCAGTTTTTTCACGGGCTCGGGCCGGGCTCGGGCACAGCGTGGGCTTTCTGCCCCGGGCCCGGGTCGGGCTCGGGTATTTCGACGCGGGCCCGGGCCGGGCTCGGACTTTCTGTTGGTGGGCATGTAACGTGCAGCGAGTTATCCTCGCGCGTCTCGACTCGGAAAAACCTGTTGCCCCGGCGCACCTGGAAGCTAGCAGTGCTACTCCTGTGTACTTTTCTTCTTCCGTCGTATTTTGCGCTGATTGAACAGAATGTAAAACCCCAGAAAGACCGAAGTCGCCTCAAATGAAAGGATGCCGTTGTATTCCTTACCTAAATCAATGTAATTAATGCTTTCAGCGCCGTGTAAGCGCGTTCGCGACTTGCTGATTCTTCAAAGGCGAGTTGGTGAAACGATGACTGGTAAGATAAGATAATTCATCACGCGGCTGAAATATGACACTGCGTCCATCCATGATTGCACGCATGTTCTCAACCGGCCGCCTAGCAGCAGCGCATTACGCTGCACCATAGAAGAACGAGAAGCTTTCTTTCTCCATTTACTCCATACATGCGCTGCGCTCACGACCTGTCGTGGCTGCGCTTCGGCTATAGTGTACTAGAATACGGTTGAGTGGGACGAGCGGCTGGGGCGGCGCATGCTTTGCAGTGAGGCGCCCGACGTCAAAAAATACTGTGGCGGCGTGGTGATAGGAGTGGATTGGGCCGCATCAAAATCACGCCGTTGGAAATTGCTGGCGATACTGCTCGGCAGAGTCATTCCTACTACTTCGCGCGCTGGTATTTGCGTTCAGACCACTCAAACAGTGTTCATAATTGCATATGACATGCATTTATGCCTTAAGAATAAATTCCTTTCATTCCATTCTTTATTTTATTTTTTAATGCCACTCGGTGGTCTTTTTCGGTCTCGGGCCAGGTTCGGGCCGGGTTCGGGCCGGGTTCGGGCCGGGCTCGGGCCGGGCTCGCGCCTAGTGTAAAGGGATGGCGGGCCGGGCCGGGCGGGTAACGTAGATTATTTACGGGCCCGGGCCGGCCCCGGGTCTCGCCATAAAACTTTTGGTCGGGCTCGGGCGGGCAGCCCGACGTAAAATTGGGTCCGGGCCGGGCCCGGGCTGAAAAAATCGGCCCGTGCAGTGCTCTAAATTGTATTGCTTAAATGCTAATCACATTAACGTCAACATTCATCGTGAGATGGGTTCCACGTTGACCTGATATTTGCCTTTCAATGTTTATAGAAACTCAAGTGCGGTCACACACATTTCTTTTGTTACAACGTAAATGCAACTTACAGAAGGAGGTCCCAAAGTAAAAACTGTGTGAGGAACTAGCTGTTGAAACATTAACCAAATATAACGCGATAAAGATGGTAACTAAGGTTTAAAGCGTCAAAAATATACAGATCACCATATTAGGAGCAATTAAACAACACATCAGGTGGTTCAATAATTCACGATATTGAGCAAGAAAAACATTGCCGATTAGGCATGCGAGTACAATCAATTTACATGGATTAGTAATATAATAGTTATACAAAAGCATGGGTACATCAAGATACAGCAACTAATTATATACGATGAGTATACATAAATACTAATTTGCTAGTAACAATGAAACAGAGTTACGCAATTATTACTATTTAAATCAGGTTACGCAAGTTGGCAGCAAAACCTACTTTAGAAGCCGTCGGGAAACAATGTTGCGATGGGGATGTTTTTAAGTTCGATGGCAGAGAATTCCAAAGTGAAATGACTGAGAAGAGGGCAGTCATTTTACCATAGTGTGTGTTTAGTTTTGGTAATAAAAAGGTTGTGTTCTGAAACGCGTGTGTTATTCGTATTATATAGTGGCGTTGCAGTAAGTACCTCGGTGGCAATGTCACCATTACGGCAATGAAACAATAAGAGATATATCTTAAGTTTAGGCGTGCAAGTTAAATCGCTTGTGAAATCTGATGAAACAGTGGAGTTCTGCAAGCGTTGGTGCATAGCGTAGTGGGTATGACGCTCGCCTTCGGACCATGAGTACCCGTGTTCAAATCGCGCCTCTCTCTCTCTCTCTGTCTCTTTCTTCGTTTCTCTTTATTTGTCTGTCTCTCTCTCTGTCGCTCTCTCTCTCTCTCGCTCTCATTTTCTCTTTCTCTCGCCCCCAAGCAAGTTGTGGTACAATCGTCGGTACAACGCAATCATATGGTTCCCATTAATGCATGTTCTACAAGCGTGGGTATACAGCCTAGTGGTAATGACGCTGGCCTTCGGACCGTGGGTACCCGGGCTCTAATCCCGCCTCGCCAAGAGAGTTTAGTTTGTTTTATTTATTTGCTGCGATGGGCTGCGAACATAGCTGCTCCGCAGTGAAAAGGATAGGGGGAACCGTGAAAGCCAAGGCGGACGATGTCAACGGGATGCGGGGCTCTTGAAAAATGATTCGGTAAATGCATTGTGTACAGCTGTAGGATTTGTTAGAGTGTAAGTGCCGTTCCTAAATTCTGTCACGAGAGCATCCTGTTGGTGAAAACTTAAAAATTTTGCAATTACGTTTTATTTCTTTCTGCAATGATTGCCATTTTCTAGCACTTTATTTTGGTAGTAGTTTTGTTTAGCCTGTTTAAGTAAGAGGACGAGAGTTTGAGAATACATTTTATAACGTGCCCTCATGGCGAGCTTAAATGGTTGGCGTTTTAATTTTTTTAACAGTTTAACTGTTTTATTACTACCACGTAATGCTCCGTCGGTAATCCAGGAGTTTCTTTTATAGTGTGGAATGCCAGTGCATTATGAGCATACAGACGTGCAAGAGTTTATAGCTTATGTTAGTTTCGCAGACAAACTCTTAAATGCTGTATAAACACATGATTTTTCAGAAATTGGCCCCGGTAAATACAAGATACCACGTCAACGAATTTCGCAGAATCGAAAGAGTATCTGTTAGTTTAGTCTTACATTTAGTTTGAGTATACAACAGAGGAAATAGGGGATAATGGTTTGTCAATTCAAAATAATCAAACCAGCTTTTTGAACCGGCATGGCGTTACTAAGTATATTATCAATTGTGTATTTCGACCGGAAGGAGCACACCATGTCGGAGAATCCAATAAAGATTCCAGTCCGTGGCCAATAAAGCAATTAGACTAGTGTAGACAAGCACTATTGTAATGAAGAAGAGCTCGAGCGTCGCTCCTGCCACTTTTCCGCTGTACAGGAAGAGGACGGACGTATCGGCGCTGCAGCTCGCGTTTGCGTTTGTCGGGGTCTGCTCGGCTGCTCCCGCTCGGCTGCTTTGAGCTCGACCCGAGGTGGCCTTGCTGACGTGACATGACTGCGTAACTGGCTAATTCTGACCGTCATTAAAGCCCGTAACACTAGCACTGATATTTGGAGTATTAATGTTAGTGTCCCCTACACGGATTACATTGTAGTTTTCGTTAATAAAGGAGTTCAATAAAGACGGTGGTGTAGCGCGAAACAAGACGGGCGACACCGAGAATCAAGGACGAGCGCTCGTCGTCGTTACTCAGTGTGCCTCGACTTTGTTTCGCGCTACACCACAGTCTCATGGGAAACCAACTATAGCCCAAACCATTACCCTTCTGAGTTCAATAAAATTTCAAGTTCATTACAAAAAGTTCGTCGGCCCTTCTACTCCGTGAAGATGGCTAACCAGCGAAGCTGAAATGTGTGGCCCCGGTGTTTATCGCTGGGTTAATCTCGCGGGTTCATTAAAGTATTTCTCAATTATGAGGTTACACACACGCTCGGCTGTGACGGAGAGAATGATGTCACTTACGGTATGCCCGCAGTCCGCCGTTGTCGCTTGCGTTCGATGTCTCGAGTTTGCTCGGACGGCGTGGTTAGCAGCATTCGCCTGCCCCATTGCCGCTTGCGATTCTTAGAAATTAAATTGCTTCAAAATTAAATTTGCCCGTTACGTTAGACAACGAATGACTTATACCCCCTTAAGCAATGGCTCATACCCCCGTAAACGCGGACTCCCCACGACGACGACAGAATAGAAGTGAAATTCTACGCCGAAATGATGAGCGGCAATGCAGCCAGCTGTGGCAGAAGACGATGACGACAAACGCGGGAGCGGTGGCACGAGCGCGTGCCGAGCACGAGCACGAGCGCAACGCGAGGGGCACCAAGGAGCCAGCTGCGGAAGAACACGACGACGCCCGAGCCAATGCTGGTGATGATAGTTTTCTGTACACAGGCGATTTCGCATATAGCCACATACGATTTCACCTAGACATATAAAGCTTCGCTTTAAAATCAACATAAGCTGAAGATGGTGAGCGATAAATTGAACCGATGAGGGTTTTTTTTTTTTGTATGTGAGATGTAAGAAAGTCGTGATCAAATTCAAGCCAAACTGATTCGCATTTGGCCGTGGAAAATGTGATATCAGCACGTCGCTTAGGTGGTAAACTGCTAGAAATCAATAATTCTTGTCTACCCTGGCAGTCAGTGAAACGATGATGGAATTGAGTATGATAGCCTGGTGTAGAAAATAGGTTAGCGTCATGTTCTGATAGCCGTGCTTCCGATAAACATATGAGAGAAACGTGATGATTGGCCACATTACGAGATTATCAACGTTTTTAGATAAGCTTAGGACGTTAAAGTGTATACTAGGAATAGAGGATGGAGGCGAACGACTAAAAGGTGCTTTAGTCGTCAACTGCATGTGACACCATGACGCTTCACAGTCCTCAAAGAAAGTGATAGTGCGTATTAAGTGAAAATGGCCAGGTCATTCACTTCTGACATACGGTACACGGGGCTCTCTGGGGACTTCCTTGCTTTGATACCACAGGACGCGGTGTGACCATGCATGTGCATGTTCATACCAATGTGCAGAAAAAAAATTAGAAATTCAACCTATGGAAAACCCGTGAAAGTATTCGCTGTATTGGAAGATGATTCGGATCATAAGAACCATCGGTATCACCAACGGCAGATTTGGCGCCATGCGTATCGAACTAACATTGATAAAGCAAGCGTGGTACGACTCCTTCAATCTTACATTGCACACTTTCTTGAAAGAAAACCCTACAATATCTTGTTCTGGCCTGTCTAGTACACAGGAACAAGCTGAGTAATGTCATCACTAAAGATAAGCTCGGAATATCACATGAGTTTAACCATTTTTTTTTCATCCGTGTATACGTGGGTGAAAACACGGAGCTTCCTATTTTTAACGCCCAGCCTTTTGAGCTGCCTGATACTATTGTGACCAAAGTAGACATTCTTGATTTCTTGTCGCGACTTGATAAGATGTCCCGTGGCCATGATGACATACGCAATGCTATTGTGCGCCGATACGCTGAATGGTGCTCAGGCTATTTACACATTAAAAAATTATGGGGTTTTACGTGCCAAAACCACGATATGATTATGAGGCACGCCTGTAGTGGGGGACTCCGGAAATTTGGACCACCTGGGGTTCTTAACGTGCACCTAAATATAAGTACACCGGTGTTTTCGCATTTCGCCCCCATCGAAATTCGGCCGCCGTGGCCGGGATTCGATTCCGCGACCACGTGTCAGCAGCCCAATACCATAGCCACTGATCAACCATGGCGGGTGTTTATTTACATATTATTTTCACTCATAGTCTTTCTACAGGCAGCGTCTCAAATGACTGGAAACCCGAGAGAGTTGTGCCAATATAAAGATCTTGTAGTTTCTTAGACATACAAGCTCGATGCCAGTTTCACTGTTATGTTCCAGTTGTAAGGCACTAGAGCATTTTTTTTGTGTGTGTAAACATATTACGATATTTCTGGAAAAGGATAGTTTATTTCGTAAAGAACAACACTGTTTTCGACTATGGCTTTCAACAGCTGTTCAGCTCCTTCATACCGTGCATGTGTTAGCGTCAATAATCAAAAAATACGGCCACGCATACATAAGTTTCATCGAATTCAGGAAAGTTTTGACCATTTTAACACAGAAAGCTCTTGCAAAAATAAAATACGTCGTCAACAATGATAAACTAGCTTACAAAAGCAGTTAAAGGGTTCCTGAATCGGTTCGGATAAATTTGGTAGGCGTATAGGGTACAACTACAGTAAAACATTCGCGTCACAATTTAAGTGAAGCGTCTCATATTAAGAGAGCTACGGACGATTACAAGTTACCCTCCTCCCTAGCCATGCATTTTCTCCTCAACTCGTTCGCCGAGTGATCGGGGCTAAGCTCCGCCTTCGCTGGCTCTACATCATGTCTTGACGTGTTTTCGCCTATTTCGGGTTGTCTTGGAGCCAGCGCGCGAAGGCTCTCCAACCTCTCCGCTAGCCGCCCATGCATTTTCTCCTCAACTCGTTCGCCGAGTGATCGGGGCTAAGCTCCGCCTTCGCTGGCTCTACATCATGTCTTGACGTGTTTTCGCCTATTTCGGGTTGTCTTGGAGGCAGCGCGCGAAGGCTCTCCAACCTCTCCGCTAGCCGCCCGGCCGTTGATGCCCAGCAAGAGAATGATCAAGAGCGAGAGTTCTGTCGCAGCGCCGAGCGAGTCCAGTATTCTGGCAATCACAGACGAGCTGGGTGTTTTGACGGATAGCCAGAGGCGTAAACTGAAGCCCCTCCATACCGCTGTGATGAAGAAGCTTTGTAGGCGTACGTGAGCGGCCTGATCGGCATGCGCGGTCCAGCCATCTGGTGGCGCAGAGCTTAACCAGCCAAATACTCAGCTAATATTTCTGTAACCAAGTGTAAAGCATTTTAAACATGACAACGTGTTCAAGATTACGCTCCTGCCAAGAATTTGAGCCAGCAGCAAAGTAGAAATAACTTGGTTACTGCTATTTTAGCTGTGTGTTTGGTTGAGCTTTGTGCTGCCAGGTGGATGCACCGTGCAAGCAGTTCACTTTTGCGCCTCCGTTCATCACGTAAAACGTGGTAAAGCGGCCAGTACATTTGCTCTTGCGTTTACCTGAATACCGCACACGCTAAACTCTATTGTGGCACACCTTCGACGTGAAGCGATGGCCGCAAACGAGTAAGATACTGGCGCCGTTTGGATTGGTTTGGATACCGAAAGTCCGATGCGCTGCAGCCACTCCGCTCGTCTGCTGCCTTGCAGCGGGGCACGATGTCGCAGCAGGGACACGATGTCCCAGCTTGACATGTCGCCGATCGCTACGTTTGCAGCCCACAACGCAACAAGGGCGAACCATGGTGCTCGCGAAAAGAAAGAACAAGACTAACACTGACCGCGCAGCTCTCGTCAACACGGAGCACGTTTTGACACAAGCAGACGACACTTGCTGTGGGCCGGACGTGCTTTTAGTGTAGTGATGTGTAGTGATACATGTCCTTGTGCATTCTCTTTCTGTTACTTTCTTTTTATAGAAACAAATTAATTAACATCTAAACTATTACGAACATTTGTTCACATTAATGTTGGAAAAATTATCGATGACGCGCCCTGGGCAGTCAATCGGATAGCTGGCCCAGTGAGGTGTTTTGGACAAATTGCGTCACTTGGGCACAAAACTCAGGAGATTGGCGTGCTGCGATCGGTAGCGATGTACCTTTTTGAAACCTTATAATAAATTACACGCTTTACGTGGAGCGCTTAGATGCGTCAACTAATGATCAGAAGGACCTACTCTAAGGACTCAGTACGTTTGTACAAAATCATCAAAATCGTTTCAGGGTCCCTTTAACGAACTTCACATTAAAATGTTTTAGTGGATACCTGGGCACTGCAGCATCCCAGTGAATAGAGCCGCTAATCCGGCAGCGCGACAAATGCATAGAGTCAATGTAGCATCAGGAGTTCGACTCTATCACAAATGCGAGTTGCGCCATACTTTAAAGAGTTCAGCCCGTGGTTATAAAGAAACATAGTGTCACCGAATTCGAAAATATTCGCTATTATTTTTTGTTGCCTTCAATTTCATATCCCACGCACATTAAATACCCGCAAATCTTTTGGAGCACTGGTTTTACGCTTTAGTCTTGGATACCACGTTCAAAAAATATTTTCCGCATAAAATTTGTCGCGCCGGTAGTCCGCAATGCATTTGTGGCCACGCGGATGAATAAATACATCATCTATTGCTAGAATCCCCACAACGGGATAGTGAAAGGCGCCATTTGGTACGCACTCTAATGGAAATAAACCGCAGTCCCTTAGGAGTTTGCAAGATCCTAGGTCTATGGCGAACAGATATATTACAAAGCCGAGCGATAGTGGTCGTACAGAGATTTTTGGAAGGAAGTAGTATGGTTGCAAATTGCTGATTGCAGGTTGTATTCCCTTTGGGCCCGAAATCATGGAGCAGTGCCAGCCCCTCTGAGTGGAGTTTGAGCCCCGTTACATGGTAATTATGTCGGTGTGTTGTGGTCTGCGCAAGCACGAAAGTTGCAGGGGTGTTTCGATGCACGTGTTGCACTCGTCTGATTGCGACGTGAAGAGTGTTTGTGTTGAAAAATGTCGCCTCGAAGGCCCAGTGTTTCCGTTGTACCATTAGGCCTGCAAGCAGCCGAGTTTGTCCGACGTATTTTACGCATTGTTACCGTACGAGCAACAGTAGTTTGCCAATTATTCATGACTGCAAGCTCATCGTGATGTGCTGAGCGGTTATGCGCTGCCGCTCAGTCTCGGAAAGTAGTCGTCCCGACACTATCACTATCGTGCACGTGAGCCCGGTACACGACGCAGGATACTAAACCCGCGTTGTGCACCACCAGTGTATAGCATAAGTGCTGAATGTCGAAAACACAGAATTCTTTCTAAAACCCGTTCACAGGTTTCTTGTGTTCGTGTATAAGGTTGTCATCGCGTGATTATTGCTGTACGTACTGCTACAAATAAACGTTTTATTCACTGGGTTCTTTCCTGTCTGTTGCAATGAAATGAAGGTGGCATTGCGAAGGTCGCACACTATGTAGCTTAAATAAGAGTGCCTGGTACACAATTCTTCCTGCTAAACTGTTTACTTCTTCGCGCTCAAGTTTAAACAAAAAAGATATTTCGTCGTGTATGCGTGTTAATACCCCCTTTCAATGCACTATTACATAGATCAGTCAGAATAAATAGCGTTCATGTCGTTGCCGCTGGCAACTTACCGTGATAAGGTGACATGTTGGGCCGACATTGGCCTACATGTTTATGGTACACGCTCGCGACTACAGATTTGGCACTTCAGCAGGCATCGCACTGAGCTGCGTCCACAGCGCCAAGCATCACGTAACACGGCGAATGCGTCCGCCGCAGTGCAGTCACTCCTCGAAATACATCTCCAGGTGTGCCACAATATAAAAGGTGCTGCTCTAACGCGCCAACACCCACCCAGTTACAAACATTAGCACACACACAAAAAATAACAAAAACACATTCCTGTAGATGAAGCAAATGTAGAAGCGGCAGACAAAATTTTCGCAGAATCTGCGAGCGCATGCCAAACTGCATTATGGTGCGCTTTGATGGCGGAAACAATCGACGTCCAGAAATAGCACTGCTCATGTCCTCTCATGATCTTCTACCTGCCAACACGCAATTTCAAGCCCTTGCTTTGTTAGAAGGCGCAAGGAGGTAGCTGGTACGCGCTCGCAGATCCCACAAATTTTATTTCCGCCTGCACCGCTGTAAAGCAAAGTCGCAGCCCAACCATCACCTTGGCCGTTCCTGGTACGCACTACATCCGTAAGCAACATAATCAAGACCACAAAACGATTTATAGGGGCGAAGCTCCTTAGGGTGTGGGTCGTTCCCTCCTCTGTAGTAGTAGTAGTAGTAGCAGTAGTAGTATGTAGCCACCTCTAGTTTATGAATTGCTCAATAGATGTCGTTGTGTGTCCGTAGCCACCTGTAGTTTTATGAAGTGTTCACTAGATGGCGTTCCGGTTCCGGTTCCACTTCCGGTTCCACTCCCGGTTCCGGCTCCACTTTGCGCGCGTTCGGTGCGAACGCGGTCAAAACGCCGCCGGCGTCGACAATCAGTTCTGCGCGTTGCTGGTGCTGCTGCATGTCCAAGTTTATACAGCTGATAAAACTACCTTGAGTCGACCCCATGGCTGCTTCGCATACTACTCAGGGTTGCCCTACGGGAAGATGGTGTAATTTTCTCTCTCGTTCCCGACACGCACTCTCTGTATCTCTCGTCCGTAGCTGTGGTTTACCCGAATGATCCCCCGGTGCTTCGCCCACTCATCGTCATTCACTTCGTGGATATGCTGTGATTTTTTTTAACGTGACAGCGTTACGGGCCCCGTGTCGCAGAAAATCCGGCGTCGGCGTTGTCGTGGATGTTGGCATGGTAGAAATGCTGGCAAAAGGGGTTTGTGTTTCCTCGTAACAGAATTGTTTTCTGGTACATTCAAATTACAATCCGACGTCACCATGTTTGTAGGCTGTTGTATACTGTACCATTTTTCTGAAGGATTTCACTGTGAGAAATTCAATTTGTGTTCACTAACACCTTGCACCACGCGAAGGTCATGCGCGGTCGGTGTGGTGCGGGGCGATTTTCTCCGCCACGGACGCCGACATCCACGACGACGCCGGATTTTCTGCGACACGGGGCCCTTAACGCTGTTGCGTTAATAATGTAAAAGAAAAGATCCTAGGGCCTTCACATTTTAATATAATACGACTTATATTGCCCCTGGAAAAACGTCTTCCCAGCAATGCATTTCTGTTTAAAAGCGAAGTGGACTTTAAGGGGAAAGGTGTAAGCTTGGTCTTTGAAAGCTAGCTTTCTCACGTTCTGTGTTGCAGTGAAGCCTAGTCAAAGAAAAATGCGATGGGAACGGGTCCCGATAACGCTATCGCGTTCTACTCTTGAAGGCGAAGCTTAAGCGTTCTCCAATTGTTTATACAAAGACTACCACGTGACATAAAAGTGTTCCGCATAAATTAAACATTCAGCCAGAAATTTATTTTGTAAGTATACCCGCACGTACGTACAGTAGTAATGGTTACTTGAAAACGAATTTTGTGTTCCCTGTGATAGCGTTTACGGCTCTTTACGATGCGCTGGGCGAGGTGAAAGAGATACAAATGCTGCAACGAGTGTTTTAATTATTGTTTATTTTTGTCTTTTTTACGGATAGTTTTCACACAAAGATAGGTTTTCTGTGGTAAAACACATCTTTGGCTTAACACATTCACCTGGTTATTGCATGAGTTGGGGTAAACAACACTGTCGAAACATTACCGATCACTTACGCTATAAACAGGCTGCAACTTCGGCTGTATTCTTTGTCACTTTAATTTTGCCAACAGTGCGCATACACACATCAGGCAGGCGTATACAATGCGAGTGCCAATATGTACAAGCTGTACAACCTTATTAAATGTTAAAAAAGGCGCATTTTTCTCGATTCCTTGACGCATAGTTTACAAATCAGCTAAGAATTATAGAGTCATGGCTGGTATCGTTGCAGGCTTTCGTTAATATATATACCGCTGAGATCAAATGCTATGTATAGCCCACCCTGGATGGCGTACATGCGTTGGCGTTGCGCTGCTAAGCCCGATGGCGCCGGATCAGTACCTTGCCGCGGCAGCTTGTTTTTAATGAGGGTGAAATGCAAAACCACCGGTGTAAGGTTTATTGGGTGCACGTTAAAGAGCCAGAGGAGGTCTAAATGAACCCGTAGTCTATCACAATGGCGTGCCTCATAATGAAATCGTCGTTTTCGCCGGTTTACTTTAAACGCTGTGTGTCGAAAACTACACGTTTTCAACACAAAAAGACGGCGGTGTT
Source organism: Dermacentor silvarum (assembly GCF_013339745.2). NCBI lineage: Eukaryota > Metazoa > Arthropoda > Arachnida > Ixodida > Ixodidae > Dermacentor > Dermacentor silvarum. Next base: position 198,662,851 of record NC_051155.1, read on the forward strand.
TATAGTGGTTTAAGATTTATTTTTCATCAGCGAAGTTTTCGATTAAAGACACGACCACATTAGAAAGCCCCAAGGTGCGCTAGATTCTACGCTAATTCACGCTGCGTTCGAAAAAACAAAACAAAAAAACACACTATATTTATTTTACAGATGCTATCCGCACGAAGTTTTCACCCACGGCGCCCAGGTTCCATTGTGGTTTTCGGGGAAGCCAGCGGGATCCTTGGGCTCGTACTGCAGTGGTTTTGTTGTAGCTTCAAAGGCGCCGATGCGCGTTTTCAGGAATGACACAACCTGTTAATAGAGCAAACAAAATTAGTCAGTGTATCAGTTTGTAGAGCGAGTTTAATAAAGGAGTGAAGGCATTTCCTATGGTGGGAGCCATTTTTTCAAGAAAGTACACACAATAATGCCGCAACAGCCGTGTTATAACCGACTGCCCATCACGGCAAGCCTTGTCGGTCAACTTTAACCGTGCGTTAATTGATCAATTTGAGTCGAGGAGCGCCAACGAAGCTAGCCGTCTCGAGTGACACAGAGGAAATGTGTTGATTTAACAGCACATGATCTGCTAGATTAGTCATTCGGGCGCTTCGGTAGGCACTGTACGTCGTCCTGCTTAAAACAGTATACTGTATGAAATTACCAGTGGCCCAAACATAAAGCACTTGTAGACTGGCTGTACGTACTGCTTCATTGCATTTCTTTCTCACCGATGGCATTTCTTCTCGATTTAATACACTAGTGTACGTCTGACGCACGTGTTCGTTTTTTTCGCGACTTGACCACTTGCTTGTTCGTTTGCTGATTGATTGTTTGTTTCTCTGTTTGTTCACTTTAATGAAGTCATTTTAACTCTATATTCAAAATCCCTTGATGTAAGACTCATATACAGTCATCTAATTATAGTTTCTGTTGCCAACGCGAACTGAATTACGATCAGTTCTTACCTCTGGATGTAAGCCGGCCACATTGTTCAGTTCACAAGGGTCTTCGATTATGTCGAACAGGTGAACGGTGCTGTTCGCGTAAAATTGTCCGCCTTCCGGACTACCACATTTCAATGTCGCTCTTTTTCTCCAATCCTTGGGAAACCTCAGCTCCTCCGTTTTGTAGAAGCCTCTGAGCACTCTGGCTGCTGTCGACTGGGTGAGCAACGTGTCGAGGTCGTCGGACGGACGGACGCCACCCGGTCGAGCGTAGCGCTCATTCATGAAACCGGTGCCATCGAGCACCAACTTGTAACGGCCGCTTCGCAGAGCCGAATTGTTCAAAAACCGGCTCTCGATGATGTTGTAGAGCATTTCGACACGAGGCGAGCCAGTTCCTTCAGACAAGGGCCGCCACATGTCAATTCCGTCCAGTTCCCCTAGCGTGTGCATGTCGCCCCCTGAAAAGGCACGCGCCAAATGAAAGCGACATTAGCAGGCAACATAAGTAGTGGAAACTTAAGCATACCTTAAGCTGGATTTCTTCGCGTTTTATGCAAAATGGGAGAAGGTAGTCACCACACGCAACTGAGGTTTGCGAAGAACTATACCCAAGTGAAAGTTAGGACAAGGCACAACAGTGGATATAAGTACATCTTAGTTTCCCGCTCAGGAGAATGGAGCGGCTGCTTTGGTGCGGAGTCCAGTGCTTGAGTAAAAGAAATATCGCAACAGTTACAGCGCCGCAAGAAGCGCGAGTAATGCCAGCCTGTTCAATTGGCAACGCCTTAAAAAATGTCACAGTTTCGCCCTAAGGGCGAAGCAATGAATGCGATAGCAACACAGCAATGTCATACTAAGTAAGGTGAGCGGCTTTGGTAGCAATATGAATTGCAGTAAACATGAGCTGATTAAGTAAGCAGGTGTGGTGCGGCGTAAGTAGACCGACATGAAGAGAGACTCGATGACCACGAGAAGTCGCGTGTGAAACGGTGGTGTTGATGAGAAGCGCTTCCCGTGGGCACCGCGTGCGAAGGGACACACCTGTAGCGCTGCACTGCCGATCCGGGCAGCATTACATGTGTAGCGTGCGTTGGAAAATGTAGCCCGACCATTACTAACTGAATGAACAAGCCTGGTGTGAGCGCGCACAAACAAACATGAATAGATCACACTGAATGACTGCAGACGACTGTCAAAACGCTGGCAGCAAGCCCATACGCTGCAGCGGGCGAAGGTACGTGCGGTCTATCGCTTCAACAGAAACTGAGCGGCGAATACACAGTGCATGAAGGTCAGAGCCGTGTGGAGATAAGAGACGGTGCGGGCGAGCGACGAGCGTGGTTGTTGGCAGAGTAGAAGTGCCCCCCCCCCCCCCCCCCCGCTTCCTCCGGCGCTGGCTTCCCGCTTCCTTGCTTGCGCGTGGGAGATTGAGTGCGTTCGCTCTCCGTGATAGCGCGCGTCCACGCATGCTTCCGCTCGGGCATACGGCGCGCGGCAAAGATTTTATCTATACGGAACCTCACGGCGACGGCGACGCCGACAGCAGAAATCCGGTTGAAGTGTCCATATAATTGCTATCGCAATAAAAAGGAACGGTGTCTGGCGGTAGACGACACCAGCGCCCAGTTGATGGTGGAGTCTGCGTCGTGCAATAAAACCACCACTGTCTACATAACAAACTGCATGCAAGATTTAAGCCTTTGCGTTTTGGCGGGAAGCACCTATAAATTGCAATATGGGCACGTTGACAACGTTACGCGGTATGTCGACTATTTTACTGCGACAGCTGTTTAAGAAGATTGAAACTGGGAGTGGTGTGTGCGTTATTAAACCTCATTTTCCTTACGCCTTCGTCGTAATGCTGTCAGCCCAGGCCACATTATCATCCAACGGGCTAACCAGCTGGCCTGTGCAGCTTTACCCCAGGCTCCGGACATCCCCTAGTCAAGCCCATACACTACGCCCCTTATAGCCTAAAACCATAGAATCTCCTCAGGCGCGAGAGAGACAGACAGACAGACGGACGGACGGACGGACGGACACTGAAAGTAGCAAATGTTCGCCAAGAAATGCTTCGCATTTAATGCAGAAAGAGCGCGACACAGGACAAGTTCCGTTGAACAAAGCTTTTCAACACAGGTCAGCCGAGTAAAATTAGCAGGCTACCCGACTAGTGCGTTCTGCAGCGTTGCTAGTGACCTGGTGAAAGAGTTAAAGAATACCGGAAAATAAACTCTGCAGTCACAGCCTTCGAAATCTAGGATTCCTGTCATTTCATATGTACACCGTGTTTCCCATAGCATTATGAAAATTGCGGCTAAGGCAGGAGTGAGGGTTATGGGCAATGCCGCTAACATTTAGTATGTAATGAGCGGGTTGTGCAGAACAGTCGACGGGGTAGATACTGTCGTGCGAAAAAAAAACTGCTGTAAGAAGCATGCTCGCAAGTTCATTGATTGTACAACGCAGGCGGTATATTGTTATGATCGGCTTGCGAACTGCACCTGTCAATTGTGGGAACCAAGCCCGAGCGCCTTTCCCGTGACGAGATAATCCTCTTTCATCCCCGAAAAAGCGTCTCACCTCTACGGAGCAGACGAAAACGGCGAGCTACCAAGAAGGAGGTCGTCAACTTGACCACCGGAGAGAGGACTTCCCCGAAGGAAACATCGGCCACCACGAGGGGATTTAAGGCCGTCCTGGCCCCCGTGTTAATCAGAACCGCTCGAGACTCGGATAGAGTCAAAACCATGTACCAATGAAGTGAATACAATCTTTTCTATTTTTTATCAGCCCGCCTTCATCGTCGTCTCCTGATTCCTGCGGTGACGACCCACCTCACCCGGTCGAGATTATATCAATATAGAATCCCGCTCACATGTAAGCGTTGCTATATCGGGCAAACGGGGAGATGCATCACTGATCGCCTGCGCGAGCATGCTGCTTCACTAAAAGGTAACCCATACAGTCATATCTGACTACCCACTGTAACATGTGTGGTTACAGCCCAATCTTTGAAGAGTGCAAATAATTAGAAGATATCGTGAACAGCGCGCGCGTGAAATCTTCGAGACTTTTTGCATATTCACAAGTGGCGTCGCATGCGTCACTTTTGCATCCCTCACGCTGTCAACAAAAGAACTGGATTATCTTCGTGGCTAATGCTTATCCTTCTTTTTCTTTCTCTTTTTCTTTCTTTTCTGTGACCTTCAATGATGTCTTTATATGCCGCTTCTGGAAATAAAGCATTTGGTTCTTAGTCAGCGCCCTGTCCTGTGGTATTTACGTGCCCTGTGTCGCGCTGTTTCTGTAATTTTCTAATGAACCAACCAGCCCCTTTGAACACGCTAATAAGCAGTTAGGTCAGTTCTAGTCTTAGCGATTCGAAATCGCCCGATCTTCCCTTCGCGCTTGGCGCACACAATAAGCGGGAAGCGGCGACACAGCATGGTGTAAGCATCGGTACGTCACCGTTACCGAAGGCTCTCAGGTGCACTTCGACGGTGCATCCCCAAAATAGAATTCGACTACGTAGATGGGCGGTACTGTACGTGTTCGTATGCTTACGTATTTCTTAATTTCCGAGATGAATTGTTATCTAGAGAAACAAGTGATTGTGCAATCAGTAGTAATGCGTAAACACCCACCTCTGTCTGGCATCCGCGTTCTTGCGCGAACACTAATGCTCTTTAATTGAGTGCTTATGCCCGAAGATTTTCTTCTTATAATACTGTATAGGACGCGAAAACTGTAAGATGAACTTAACGAAATCGAGAACAAGCTACCAAAATCGAGCAATAACAACCCGTATATCATATGCGATTTTCAGGTCGCCGTTGTGGAAGGGGGCCCAGCCGTTCACATATCAACTCGTGTCAGAGTGAAACGTCGCCGCTCACATTAGCTAATATTTTTGATTTGCAGCATTCTGACTATTCTACAGCAGTGCTGCGCTGTTCCCACTATATTTCAAGCAAACGACAAGCGGTGGCCGTACTTGCCGATGTCAATAAATGCACCGCTCTGCAGTAAATAGGTAATCAGACGCGGGAAGTTTTGCTCTGACGTTTTGTTAGGCTAGCATGCGACTGTCGAGAGAATAAGTAAAAATATTTAAAAAATGATTTGCCATCCCGGCCTGTGAAAGTGGATTACCAGCGAAGCTGTTGAAAACCACCACTACAATTGCTGAGGGGGTTATGTAAATGCTTTATTGCTTTAGAGTAATGGTGTAATGGGAGTATTGGTAATTTTGGCAGCCCGCTGCCGCTGGTCGTGTTGCCGTTACTTGTCCTGTTACGCGTAATGCGAAGACGTGGTTTCGTTCCCCACCTGCGGACAGGTGTTTCTTCATCCGTTTTTATTTCCAATAATTTATTATTTCTTTAATTCGATTAGTAAGTACAAGTAATTTACCCTATCTTGTTCTTGGTGTCATTGTTTGTTGGCTTCTTATGATTTGATTAATAAAAATCGGGCCCCTCGGTTCCCTTTCTTCTCGTTTTAAATGCGAAGCATTTCATGGCGAACATTTGCTACTTTGACAGTTTCTTTCTATCTGTCTATCTAGCCCCCTAGGTCTTTGTGCCCTCATGGTCGTTTCGTTAACTTGGTATGTACCAAAATTGGCATACTATGGCAAGAGTACATGACGAACATAAATGATAGGGCATGACTTGAATTTCAAGACATGCGTGTCATGTAGGTCATGAAACAGCCGCTTACGTTTTGGTGCTCTCATGGCCGTTTCGTTAACTTGGTAGGTACCAAAATTGGCACATGACAGGAGTGTATGACGAACATAAAATTGGCATATGACAGGAGTGTATGACGAACATAAGTGATAGGTCATGACATAGATGTCATGACATGCGTGTCATGTAGGTCATGGGAATGACCCAGCGAAAAAGTTTAACAGTCAAAAACCACTGAAATGGGTTCGGACGTGGGTACTAAGTGAAGGAAACACTAAAGGATGCTGGTAGATGTGATAGTCATGAGCATGACTCAGCAGAAAAGCATGAACGCTCAAAAACCACTGTAATGGGTTCGGAAGTGGGCACTAAGTGAAGGAAACACTAAAGGATGATGATGATAGAAATCATAGTCATGAGCATGACTCAGCAAAAATAACAATGACTCAGCGAAAAGAGATTAACACTCAAAAACCAATAAAATGGCTTCGTACGTGGGTAATAAGTAAAGGAAACACTAAATGATGGTGGTAGAAGTCATAGTCATGAGCATGACCCAGCAAAAATGACAATGACCAAGCGAAAAAAACGATTACCACTCAAAAACTAATGGGATGGGGTCGGAAGTGGGCACTAAGTGAAGGAAACACTAAACGTTGATGGTAGAAATTATAATCATGGGTATGACTCAGCAAGAATGAGAATGATTCAGCGAAAAAAGATTAACACTCAAAAAAGAATGGAATGGTTTCGGATGTAGTAATAAGTGAAAGAAAAGGCTAGAGGTTGATGTTCGAACTCATAGTCATGAGCATGACTAAGGCTTTTGCCATAAGGTGCCTTAGGTGTAGCTAAAGGGACTCCTGAGGACTCATGACATGAATGTCATGACATGCGTGTCATGTAGGTCATGAAAGAGCCGCCTACGTCATGGTCGTTTCGTTAACTTGGAGGCTCCCAGCACGCTGCTTGGCATGACATCGATTCCCACAGGGCGTGGGATCTTCCGGCTTTTTTTCCTACTGGGAGGATGCAACGTAAAGCTGAAGAAAAACGTCGTTCGCGCGAGTGTGACCCCACTATACACGTCACACGTGTACTTCACACTGCGGCTCGTTATGTCTTGCAAGAAGTATGCGGCCTCAGATCGTATAACCTAATGCATTACCTAGTGTGCAGCAGGCTTCCGCCTTGACGTGTTACAGGAGTGTAACATGCTGCCGAACTTCCTTTTTATTAAAACAATGTGATACAGGGTCCTACCTAGCTGCCTACCTGCTCTAATGTGCTAAGAATGTGGCAAGCAATACTACGCATTAAATAAGTTTCAAGCGGTTGCGGCAGGCTGCAGCAAAAAAAAATCAAAAATACAGAAAGACGGTGTATACCATGTCAGGCCTAGGACTGAGAAATATCCCGCAAGGTGGAGAAAGTGTCGTGAGAGGGAAAATTACATCCTTCCGAATCTACAAAGAAAACCCTTACGAGTTGCTGATAAGTTTGTCTTAGAACTTTTGCTCTACTGTAACGCTTTCTTTCGGAGAGGCCCGTATGGGTTTTCTTTGTTGCTTCATGCTCCATTCGGGCAGATTACAGTCCCCCCCCCGTGTTTCGCAGGTCTGCGCTTGCCATTTTGCGAAATTTGTGCATCGCCCAGATTATGAGGCTGGAGGCGTAGTGAGCGCACTGATAACGTCACCGTTCGTATATACACTATTCTCCATCGCGCTGTCTCTTCTAGCTTCATACAAGTTTCATGCAAATAAATGTTATCCCACACAAATACAGATTCCGAAGTTCTCCTGCACTTTCTTCTTGCTCATTTTGCACAGCCTCAAAAACACGGACAAGGGAGAACACGGGACGAGCACTTCTCCCTTGTCCGTGTTTTTTGGTGCTGTGTAAAATGAATGATCCGTGCCAACTAGCTCGCGCCAAAACCCTTCTGAGTCTTCTTGTTCTTTTTATGAACATAAACTGAGACAACTAGTAGACCAACCGGCGACTGAGTATAGCGTAGGTAGCCAGTCCGTAATATGCATGAGTTGCTCGGACACCCTCCGAGTTTTTGCCAGGAGCGGACTCCAGACGAAAGCAGGGACCCTGGTTCCTCCTTCCCAGACCGTGCCCTTGGATCCGCGCAGGGGCCAGTTGAAGCTGCGGGTCGAGTGCGTACCCCAAGGTGTTCCGCCGTTGTCGCTTATGAAGACGACGATGGTGTTGTCGAGCATGCCAGCATCGCTGAGAGCCTTAAACACTTCGCCGACAGACAGGTCCAGTGCGTCCACCATTCCTGCACATATATCGTGGACAAATAGCCATCCTTGAGCTAATGCCAATCTGTCTCCTACTTTCGGTCAAGGCAGCCTGAAAATTTGACCTCGCGGAAAACACCGTAAGTGCCAGAAAGACCGCCACGTCAGCATCTAATGAATTTGCATAGCTTGAACGCCAAGAAGCCGCATACAAGCGACACAGTGAAAATCCCATGCCCATAACAGGTTATCAAAAACGATTTTCTGATGACGCTGAATAGTTTTCAACGTTGATGCGGCGACACGTAGATGTTTACAACTCAATATTCTATCGCAATCACAGAATCAATGCAAATAGCATGCAAAACAGCATGCAAAAGAGCATGCATGTTAGCGCTAATAAAGATTTTTTTTTTTGATGCAGCACGCTAACGTTCATTGCATGGCTATGACTCCGCAACAGCGCCGAAGATCAGCGACACTCACTGTGGTCAAACACCGAGTTCCCTTCGGTGCACAATTTTAACAGCGAAACAGTTCTTAGTCGACCCATATTCGTCTGTCCGGCGTCAAGCAGGTCACGTGACCACGACAGGATTAGAGACGCGCCAGGGGGAGGGCAGGTCACGTGACCAGCAGAGGAGGATAGGCGTGCTGGGCGAGGAGGCGACCAATGAGAGGCCGCGCACGGCACGAGAAGGAGAGGCAATAAGAGGTGTTTCGGTGCGGCGGGCCCTTTCGGATAATGCGCAACGCGTAGAGCTGCTTCCCACGCCGTCCGCGTTTCCCCGCGTTCGCGCCGAACACGTGCGGTGTCCGTGACTGCAGCCGATGCCTCTGACGGCGGCCCGGCAGGTTTCGACCAGAGAACTGGACACTCGTCGAGTAGAGTCGGAAGTCGCGGCCTCTTCTCGCCTCGAAACGTTTCAATATACCTTGTTGTGGATCTGTGTTTACTTGTGTTTACGCAATTGCATCATGTGCAACACATGCACATGAAACACTCGTAACAGTTGGTGTAACTAGCACAGCTTCGCTGTTCGACCATCTTCACGGAGTGAAAGTAGCAGTGATTTTTATTTCTGCGCGACACATCACTCAGACTGGATCGGTGTTTTCACGGCGGTGCACCGAAGCACCGACGCCCTTGAGGGTTTCACCCACTCTGCTCGTTCGAGTTGCACAGTATCAAGTGTGGAGTGAAAACGGCCGCAATTGGCGTGGAGTCCGCTGCGGCTTTGATCACCGACACCCAATTGGCAAACATGACGCTTCTGCGGGTGACTGTTTCTCTCTAAATTGCTATGATTAAGCTGGGCTCCCGCATGACGCTAATCGCCGGCAGCCAGGGCGTGTCCCTGCTGCCCCCGTGCTTCAATAATCAAATTAAGGTAAAGTTAAGATGGGTCCAACTTAGACCATACTGGTAATCATTGGATTACGCATTGATGGCTCTCTTTCTACTGGTGCCACAAGAAGTTTAGCAGTGCGAGCGAATTTAGATGAACGTAGTCGTTCAACATGGACAAAAAATCATTAATAAGGTACAAAAATCGGCCAATTGGGCAATACGGCTCAATTCGTTATTCACGCAGCTCTTGTTGATCTCGCCGCTTGGCGCCGTTAGAAGGCGCTGAGCGGCCGGCCAGACAATGGTCGCGTGGTACTGTTAAAAAAAATTGCCGCAGCTTGTACTGGAGGCGCAACATGCTAAAAAGACTGCGGAGCTGATGGGCACCTAGCTAGTCCTGGCTTTTGGGCTAGACTAAGCACTGCCAAGTCTTCCCCAGAATTTTCCAGAATTTATTGATTATTGATCGATTATCGATTACCTATTTATTGGCTATCAATTGGCTATCGATGACTGACTAAGATTAAGTATAGTCCCAACTACGCTTAGCTGGACTTAGCCAGGCTCAGCTTCGCTAGTTCACAGGGGTATGTGCCATTGCGCTTGGCCCTTTCTGCACTGCCGCCAGCATCGGCCTCCATTCTTGGATTCGGCAGACACCTTACGCCCGGCTTAAACAGCTCCGCTGTTAAATGTCAGGGTCCTTCCACCTACCTTGTGAAGAGCGAAGTCCTAAATTTGCTATGTTGGGGTGTAGCTATATTGGGGTTTGCTAGGTTGAATTTGGCTACAAAATGGTAAATCGACCCCTTCGCTACGTTCTCGGGAAAGAGGCTTCGGTGCCGGCTCTCAGTAGCACAATGGGATATTTTTTCACACTTAGACGATGGCTGTACAATGCGCGGCTCTGAAAGAACTCGCTCGGCGTCCACGGAAGACGGCAATTCTAGCGCGTTCCTCACTCTTGTACCACGTTCTACCACCAAAGCTATATACATCCTACGCTAACGCGAACTCCTCTTGCACCCCACTCCTCCGTTGGCCAACTTTTTTTCGTATACAGGCGGGAGCCTGGAGGCGTCTTTCTATTTGCGCATAAGCCCAGTGCTCGACCGCTGGCGCCGCCATGCGCCGCCATGCGCCGCTCGCGCGTACCATGTTTCTAGGTGGTTTCTTTCGCCGAGGGTGCTCGAACACAATCATATATGGTTCGCATGAATGCATTCTCTGAAAGCGTGGCTGTATGGCCTAGTGATTACGCCGCTCGCTTTGAGACCGGCGGACGCGGGTTGGAATTCTGTTTTAGCTAGAAGCTTTTTTCTAGGTATCATCATTTTCTTTTCTTTTTCCTCTCTGTTTGGCGGCGCGGTCGGTTGAGCCCCGGTGCTGCGGCGGAAGCCACGGTGCCAGGCGCCGACGCGAAGCGGCGGTCGCTGGGGAGTTGCGGAGCGCAGCGTAGCAACACCCCAAATAAAAAAATACTGCTCTAGTCAGGTAGACTGCTGATATTATATTTGGATCATCGAAACAGTGATGCGTTTATTTAGGAATACCATCACTCCCTTAACAGCAGCCACAATTGTGCCTAGTCACCACCAGCCGAGCCTGTTCTCCATTTCAACGGCGGCGGCTAGAAACATGGTACGCGCGAGCGGCGCATGGAGGCGCCAGCGGTCGAGCACTGGGCTTGGGCGCAAATAGAAACACGCAGCCTGGAGAGAGCCGGCGGCACTGGCGGGCGAGGCCGGCAGGGTTGCGCGCATGCGTCGCAGTCGGAGAGCGGGCACACACATGCACAGTCATGCGTGGCAGCCACCTATCTCTACCAAGCCATCGGGCTGCCGCGCCGCGCCCTCTTCGCCTTCCTTCCATTTATCAGCGGCCCTGTCAATAGACGCACGCGGAGCAGCCGGAGGGGCGAGGGAAAGCGCGCACCTCAGCAGCCGAGGCGCGCCGCCTGCCTAACCTCGCTAGCCTCCCAGCAGGGTTCTTAACTCTATGTAGGCCGCAGCTTCCAGCAGGCTTGCCACGCTAGTCTCGCAGCCGGGCGCAACTCTACTCAGGGGGGAACGCAGCATAAGAGAACGTCGACTGGCGCAACAGAAGAGAGATAGCGGGGGCTCAGTCGGCTGGGAGGGAGGAGGGGCCGTGCGCTCAAAAAGACGACGACGCTTGAACCAATACTGATGATGATAGATTTTTATAAACGTAGACACGATCCTCGGGGACTGAGAACTTAACAGCTTCGCTGTAAAATAGATCGACCGTACAAGGTGGTATTCTTTTAAAGCGGAAGCTTTACATCCTAGTCGTGCCGAGTTTCGCCGTCGGCAGCAGTTTGACCTTCATATTTGACCGCAGCTGTGCCGTAGCCTTGGCAATGCATCACGTGACTCGCCGCGCCGAGCTCCGCCACCACCCGTTTGGCGCATGCGTTCTCTGCAGCTGGGTCGCCGCCTGACCACGTGACTCGCCGCGCGCCTGGCTAAGAGGAGCGCCGCGCTCGCCTGACGCTCGCCTAGGCAGTGCGAGCTTGGCCATGGATGAGAGCGAGGTCGGGCCGTCTTCCCCGAGCCACGGCCGTGTCTGAGCGTTGCCTGGGTGGTGGTGGTGAAAAACTTTTATTTGTACGACAAAACGTACGAGGAGGTGTGCTCGGGACGACCCTGAAGAGGCCGCCCCTTACAAACACTAGGTGGAGTCCCTAGTACGGGACCCCAGTGGCAGTAGCCGCCGCCTGGGCGCGCTTAACCAGGGCCTTTTGGGCCCGTAGGTCTGAGCAGCCAAGCAGGGCAGCCTCCCAGTCCTCCCGGGTAGGGTTGGGTAAGGGGGAAAAGGCAGGGTTGGATGGGCAAGCCCACACCATGTGGTAGAGGTCCGAAGACTTCTCCGCACAGTGCGGGCAAGCTCCAGTAAAGGCCGGATCGAAATGTTTAAGAGCCGCCGGGCACAGCATAGTGTTCGTGAAGAGACGGAGCAGGAGACGCTCCTCCTCCTTTTTGAGGCCTCTACACGGGCGGGGGTAGAGTTCGTGGCCGGATTGATAATAAGCTGTAATTTCTGTATACGAGTAGATTGGGTTTGGGGTGGAGTCCTGATCGGCGGGGTCAGAGAAATAAGGAGCCCGGTGAGAAAGCGCGCGGGCGGCAGCATCCGCTGCCTCATTTCCCTCTAATCCCATGTGAGCAGGAGCCCAAACGACGTATCGGGGGTCGGGGTCCCCGGTTCGGCAGCTAGATTGAAGGACGCGATAGGCCAGGAATGGTATCTGACCCTGTTCGTAGTTCCGACAGGCCCCTCGCGAGTCGGTAATGATGGTTTGAGAGCGAGAATCGGATGCAGCCAACGCGATGGCGACTTCCTCCGCATATGTTATGTCTCTAGCGCGAAAGCTAAGGCCGTTAACTGTTTTGCCTTCGTGGACCACCGCGGCCGTAAACCATCCCTCATGGTGTGGGCCGGTGGCATCCACGTAGAAAACGCCGGGTTTGGAATCATAATGGCGCGCCAGGGCCTCCGCCCGAGCCAGGCGTCTGCCATCATGGTGTGTGCATGCCATGTTCCGGGGAAGAGGGCGCATGTGCAGGGCATAGCGCCATTCTTGTGGCGTACGTACGCGCTCTTCCATCTGTCTGAGAGGTTGGAGGTGTAGTCGGGCAAGGAGGCGGCGACCCGACAGTGTCTGAGAAAGACGTGTGATTTGGTTGGTAAGATGAGCTTCCTTGAGCTCCCGATACGTATTCACCATCCCCAGGCCCAGAAGGCGCTGGTTAGAGGTGCTGACCGGGAGATCAAGGGCCCGCTTAATCATCTTTCGGAGGATGACCTCAAGGGCGTCCTCCTCATGCTTGCGGAGATGGAGGTATGGAGTCGAATACAAGATTCGACTAGTCACAAATGCATTAGCCAGCCGCAAGGCATCTTTGCATCTGAGACCCCCGCGCTTGTTGGAAACCCGGCGGACCATGCGGCCCACCTGGTCCCCCACCTTCCGCAGGTTCCCTAGTGTTGTGTCGGACCGGCGGTGTTGGTTGATGAAAAGTCCGAGGACTCTAATTTCGTGTTGTTCAGGGATTCGACCATACTCTAGAGAGAGAGAGCAATTTTGGACGTGCATTTGGGTGAGGGGCGGAGACGCACGAATTCAGACTTTTGGGGGGAACATTGGAGGCCACAAGCGTGAGCACATCGGTCCACTATGGTCGCCGCTTGCTGCAGGTTGGCCTGCATGTCTCCCAAAGAGCCTTGCGTGGCCCAGATGGTGATGTCGTCCGCGTAGAGTGCGTGTTGCACCCCCGGGACAGCCTCCAGCTGGGCAGGCAAGTTCTTCATGGCCAGATTGAACAATAGGGGGGAGAGGACAGCGCCCTGTGGTGTACCTCTGGACCCTAGAGTGTACGGGCCATGTTCGGTGTCCTGTATGTGCAAGTATGCGTATCTCTGTGTTAGAAATTGTAAGACGTACTGAAAAGCGTTACGCCCGCAGTTGGTTTGAGAGAGATGAATTAGGATGATTTCATGAGTGACGTTGTCGAATGCTCCCTTAAGGTCCAAGGCCAGAACCACCTTGTCGTTATGGGGGCATTCGATGGGGTCTAGGACTTCCCGATTAAGTTGGAGGAGAACATCCTGTGCGGATCTGTGGGGGCGAAACCCGAACATGGTGTCCGCAAATGTGTTATGGTCTTCCATGAAAGTAGACAACCGGTCCCGCACCATCGTCTCCATTAACTTGCCCACACAAGAGGTGAGAGAGATGGGGCGGAGGCTGTCCGGATTTACGGCTTTGCCAGGTTTAGGAATAAAGGTAACAAGTGCTGTCTTCCAATCGATAGGAATGGGCACTTCTCCCAGCCAGATAGAATTGAAGTATGCCAACAGTGAATTGTAAGTCGAGTCTGGTAGGTTTGCCAGGAGCTTGACTGTAATTTTGTCCCGTCCGGGTGCAGTGCCACGTTTCATTTTGGCCAGGGCTGCCTTCAGGTCATGGAGCTGGAAAGGTTGATCCAGCTCGGCATTCTCAGAGCCTGCATATGAGTATGCCGTCCCTCGGGTATCCTGGGTAGTGCACAGGTATTGATCCCTGAGCATGTGTGCTAGCTGAGTTGTGTTACCAGCAAAGCCGTGGATGGCGCGCTGCAAGTGTTTCTGCGTTTCAGTGCGGGTTTGTGTGGGGTCAATGAGGGCGCGAAAGAGACGCCATGTGTTTCGGCTGGACATTTGTCGCGCAGCCGTATTGCAGCGGCTAACCCAGTTCGAGTCGGCGAGCTGGGCCGCATACTCTGCCGCCTTCTGGGTAAGCTCTGCTATGCGAGATTTTAGTTGCCTATTGTGTTTCTGATGGCGCCATCGGCGGACGAGGCTGTGCAGGGCTTCCCAAAGGTGGAGGAGGTGGTTATCCACATCCGAGACCGCCTCTGAGAGTTTGATGTGTGTTTCCGTAGAACGCAAGCTAGAAACCAATTGCTGGGACCAGGCCTGGTAGCCGTGCGTGTGTATGGGAACAGTGTCCTGCCAATTTTGTCTGAATTTCGTCCAATCTGGGATGTGGGCTTGTTTGAAGGGTCGTGCCATGGGGCGTGTGCGAATGGTTGTGTTGATGAGACAATGGTCGCTACCGAGGGTTTCCTCAGTATTGACCCAGTCGGCGAACTGAATGTTGCGTGTGAAGGTCAAATCCGGACAGGTGTCCCTGGTCACGGAGTTGCCAATCCGAGTTGGGTGGACAGGGTCAGTGTGAAGAGTGAGGCCCAGCGTGGACATAAGCTCCGCCAACTTGCAGCCACGCTTCTCTTCACGGCGGTACCCCCAGACCCGACTGGGGGCGTTGAAGTCGCCCACAATCAGGAGGGGGTCCTGGCCCGCAACTCTCAGCGCACGACTGAAGAGGTCCGCGAATGAGACGTTTTGGAGTTTTGGAGAGCAGTATACATTGAGGATGTGAATGGATGGGTCCTGTTTGCGGAGCGGGAGGAGAGTCACCATTACGTAGGAATAGTCGGTTTGGAGGTCAAGATCGACCTTGTTAGCTGTGTAATTTCGATGAACGCAGAGACAAGACGAGGGGTCCTGCTGGAACGTCGAATAGTTCGTAAGGGTGGCGCCCTTCCCTGGCTCTTGGAGGGCAACCACCGCGGGCAGATGCTCGAAGGTTGAGAGGAAAAGTCGGAGGTCCGCTCTCTTGGTGCGAGAGCGGAGGCCCCGACAGTTCCACTGGGTTATGATGATGGGAGACGCCGATTTGGAGGGGGCAGAACGCCTAACTTTAGGGGTTCCCGCCATGGTTAGGTTGGGCGTTAAGAGTGAGTGGAGCTGCCCCAGAGCCAGTAGGCAGGACCAGACTTTTGGCATCTAGGCCTGCCAGGGTGCAGTCTTCGTCATCTTCAATGTCTACAATACGACGCGAAAATTTGGAGGGGCGGCCGGATACGTCCTTAAGGGGACCCGCTTTGCGCAGCGTGCGGAGTTGCGCAGCGACAGCTTGATTAACTTTACTTGTGATCAGCTCATCAACTTTCGCGAGCATCTGGGCCATCGCGGTGCCGATCAGGAGCTCCATTTTTGCGCTGAGGCGCGCCTCCATAGTCTCGAAAGAATCATGGCCCGACGGCTTCGGCAGCGTAATCTCACTATCCATGGACTCCGCATTGGAGGCGGGAGGCTTTGAGCCGTCGTCGGCAAGCGGCGTCCGACCATCCCGCGGATATCGCCCGGCGAGCTGCTTCACTGGAGAATTCCCAGAATGCCAAGCGCGCGTTGGAGAGTGAGGAAGAGCGAGCCGTTCGGCTCGCAAAACGCTTGGACTTGGCTTGTAATTTATACCTGGCTTAACGATGAGTATATACGTAAGTATACTATTTACAGCTAAATCAAAGGTTAAAGTGAAACCAAGACTTAACCAGGCTTTCGCTTCGCATATCCAGGGTTAGCCGCAGTAATTTTTTTTATTGAACCGATTTTAAATGGCTAAGAGACACTTTTTGGGAACCTAACTGAAACGCCTGTGCATTTTTTCACTGCACATTTTAAACACGGATATCTCGTAAATAGCGCTACCCTTAAGATTCGTACTAAGCACAAGTGACAATTTTGCAGTGTAACATATACCCTAAACAAAATTAAAATTTAGCAGAGAATTCGCTTTTTTAGCAACCTGAAAATTTCAATTTCTTGGGTAGCTAATTGCCAGATCTTCCAAAATGTTGTTGAAAATACGCGGCATGGTTACACGCCACAGGCGATAAGTAAAAATAGAAAAAAAGAAAAGCCAACTAAAATAGGAGAGAAAGCAAGTGGCATAGTAAACGCGACGCGGTATGATAGATTTTTATATCGACATGCGTAATTGTTTAGCCTTCTTCCGGTCGCCGTTTTTCACCAGCTAACAACTGTTGAAGTTAACGCTCGGCGCACGATGCAGCTACATACATCGAAAATTTCTCGAAAGTTGTCGCTGATTATATCTGTGGTGTATGTTGTCGGCCGAACCTTGCGTAATTAGCTTGCATGATCGACGTGAAGAATGGTGTACATTCTTGAACGTACGCGAGCATCATTTATTACGCTGTAAGGTACAATGAGACATGTATAAAAAGCCGAAGCTTATTTGAAGAATATATTTTGCTGTGTTTTGACAACTCTGGTCTCTGACTCAGTCTTTGGACCACAACCGGCGTTCGCTGCGCACCAGAGGGCCCCTTATTTATTGTCCTTGCTTTCGTGGGGTTATTTTAGGAAGCTTTGGAATTTGGCCCCGCGTTCGCGCCTCGTTCACGGGGTGTGTGACACCCTTCGACACTTAAATCCCCCTTTCTTCAACTTGCTCCTCATGCTTCGGTTTTAAACAAGCTCTACGAGAGCGGATCGAGTCAGAAGTCGAAATGACCCAAGCCTGACCTCACCAACTTTACATCAAACTTACAAACCAGGTTAGGTACCCCTTGCAGGCAGGCTGACAAAGCGTTTACATGAACCGAATGACATGATTTTGGCTCGACAAGCCGACTGGATTTTGCTTTATTGGGTTCATATAAACGGAGCTATACTGCCATAGCGTTGCGTTTCCTGACTGGAGGAGACAATGTCTTTCGCGCGCGTGTGTGCAAGTTGCTTGTCTGCACGCGATGGTGAGTATTATTACGCTCTTGTGCGCGTGTCTTGCGCTGAAGCCAGAAAAAATCCTTGTGGATTTCTTGTGGTTACACTAGAGTGACAAAACGAATTCGCGAACGTGCTGACATAACGTCAAAAAAATGGTACGGCTCGTCAACGAATAGCCCGGAACCCCCCAAGCGAAGTATTTTAATCAAATGTCTATATTAAAATTCACGTTGCCTTCAGACAAAATATACCGGGTGTCCAAAATTAACCTTTACGGAGTTTTTAAAGATCGCCTGTGGCAGGTATCATAATTCTTATCGTTGAGCTGGGTTATTGGAAGAGGCGGACATTAGTAGCACGAGAAATCAAAACACATATTCAGCTGATTAACTAAAATTGACTAATGAACTTCTTAGGTAAATTAATTTACGACACACATTTCACTTTACGAATTGTAGCTGGTGAGTTTGCAAGACGCATCCACTTGAAATGAATTTCCAGGGTGACACCAGTTTCGAGATATTATTTCCCAAAGTGCGGGACAAAATACGCGGGCCTTCCAGCTACTTTTGTGCTTCAGTGTATAAAACAGCATTTTGGTAAAAAGGTAAGTGGAACAGTGCATTCTGACGGCGAGTTTGATGGCACAAATCTCCAAACTGGTGCCATTCTGAAAACTCACTCCAAGTGGATACGCCTGATAAGCTCACCAGCTATAATTCGCAAATTGCAATATGTGTCGTAAAGTAATTAACTAAGAAGTTCATTAGTGAATTTTAGTTAATTACTTGAATATGTGTTTCCATTTCTAGTTCTACTAATGTCCGCCTCATCGAATAACTCACCTCAGTGATCAGAATTATGTTACCTGCCACAGGCAATCTCTAAAAATTCTCTAAAACTTCAAAATGAACAACCCTATATTTTCACTCGTTGTTTTATACTATTTTCAGACAAAAACCGTAATTTCGCAATTCTATTTTCGTCTTGGTAGGCGGCTTGATTTCTTTAAAAGGCTGATATAAAGCGGTCAATAACTGTTTGAAATTTATTCATTACAATGATGTCGTGCTAATAAATCAATTATAGCAATATTTTTCAGTTGCTCTTCTGGTTCTAGACGAGTGTTACGGATCTATAAATGGATACTTCCGTGAAGGCTACCTGGAAGCTTGACCACTATGCACACAGTGTTTCATCAATGCACGCTTCCGCGCTTGGTAAGCTTCTCTGTAACGTGCTGATCTCGCCTCCCTTTGCTTCGGTGTTTCAGCAGCCAGTTTTGCCTTTGAGATTTCGCAGCCTGCCGTCTAGCTATATATACTGGAGGATTGGATACAGCCTGTCACTTGCTCTGAAACGCACGCACAGACGGCCCAGCCGACGTGCTATACATGGCGAGACTGAGCGACCAAGCGCCAGTGAAGCACCCGTTAAACCCTCGCCTAGTCACGTAGTACCGCAGCGGCGAGGCTCCGAGCGAGCGCATCTGCGACGCCTCTCCGCAGCGGATCACGTGGCGTGACGCCACATCTGCCACACTTGTGCTCCGGCGGCTCAAGGTCATTGCGACGCGATGAATGATCTTTCGAGACATGACGTAGTAGAGCTTCCGCTCTAAAGTTACTTCTAGGCATAAGGTACTAGAGGTTGACTAAAGTCTAATTAGGCATTTGTCAATAGAATACGTGTATCGATTCATTGGGTTTGAACAGCTGGGCTTTATGATGCACTAAATCTCAGTACACAACCATTTTGCGTTTCGCATCCATCTCAGTGTGGTCGCCGCAGCCGCGAAGGAAGCGCGCCACCTCATGCTCAACGGCTGAACGCAATTGCCACCGACGAGGCACAGCGGGTAGAGTCGTAGAGCGCACGTATTGAGCAAACACGCAACTCAAAATGGCACGAGACGTGGCACTGTCTTCCGTCATATCATATAAGCGACGGCGACGAACGCGTACCGCGAGTGTCCTCGGCTGCGCTGGCGGACATGGCAGAGGCTTTCAGTCTGATTTGTCTCAAGGTAGTGTTTTACAGGAGAGGAGACGAGTGATTACCCGAGCGTCACGAGCATCGGCGAGGCGGCTCATTTACACCTGACGACCGGAGTCAATTTGGATCCAATATTGAGGACGGTCTAGTGGCTCCGCTGACAATGTTGCACTTGAAGAACCGTTCCTCAGCTCATTACTGCGCGGTCACACAAATAGTTGGAAAACCAAGAAGTTTCAAATGCTTAAGGCAATCGGTGCTCTTCTTTTTTTTTCATTTTTTAATAAAATCGTTCCAAATCAAACCGAATAGAATGCCATGCGAGTGGAGTATTTCTACAACGACTCAGAAAAAATGCTGAGGCCGAATCACTCTGAGGATGACCACAGCGTGACGGTGTGTTTTCTGCAGAAGTCACGATATCGAGCGTCCTGCGCGCTGCCCGCAAGCCGAAGCGATGAAGAACTATCTGCCACATCTAACGCTCACGTGGACCTTATGAAACAAGAATCAGGCAAACAGAAGTGGTTGTCCTTGTAATATTGATGATGATAGATGGACGTCTCAACAAAGCCAACATATCGAATGATAAGGTTTAGGTTACGAACAACATAACTTCTAACTGTGGAGTGCCTCACCTGCGTAGATTGTCCTGTTCTTTTCTCCAATGTAGGGAAACTTGTCCACATTCTCCTGCGGTGCCTGAAATGGTTCAGGCTCTCCAGCGCCGTGCGGTGACTGGTGACTTAGCATGAGAAAGAACGGCTGTGGAAGGAACAACAACAGTGTTAAGTTTTTGAAGGCGCATTTGACACATCAGTGGCTACAACTCCGAGGATGCATGAGGTGCTTAGATCTAAGTATCAGTGGCTTATTAGTTGTTTAAATGCAACACGTTTTCCTCGGGCCAACTGGTAACTCAAACACTAATAAATAGGTAGTGAACAGGGACACAAGAACAAGAAGGGTTGAACAGATAAGCATTAAGTGAGGCTTCATCCTGATAAAGTCATGCATAAATGGAACTTATTAAAATGAAATACGAACAGCAACGTGCACCTGTCAAAGTCATTGCGCCGGTGAATCAGTAAAAGAATTGTAGAGGCAAAATTATTTTTAGGGGTCTTCTCTCTGGCTGTGATAAAGCCGCTTTAATAATCGTAACAAAGACCAACGAGCGCCATCGTTACCTCGACAGATGAAAATTTGTCAGGTTGATTTTGTGATAAATACGTTAAAGCAGGCACAAAAAAATACGTGCTAATCAAAAATGATGTTTTACAGCATAAGCTGTCATGGGCTTTCTAATAGCCGTTTCGGGTCGCGATAATGCCGCCGCCGCCGCGGCCCCGTAGCCGCTATTGCATGCGAAAAGAAGTAGCTGCTCTCCCGCGGGATCGAACCCAGGCCCGCTGCGTGGGAGGCAGATGCTCTACCACTGAGCCACGCAAGCATTTTATTGCGATAGCAATTATATGGACACTTCAACCGAATTTCTGCCGTCGGCGTCGCCGTCGCCGTGAGGTTCCCTATAGATAAAATCTTCGCCGCGCGCCGTATGCCCGAGCGGAAGCGTGCGGGGACGCGCGCTATTACGGAGAGCGAACGCACTCAATCTCCCACGCGCAAGCAAGGAAGCAGGAAGCCAGCGCCGGAAAGAGCGGGGGGGGGGGGGGGGGGGGGGCGCACTTCTAATCCGCCATCAACCGCGCTCGTCGCTCGTCCGCACCGTCTCTTATCTCCACACGGCTCTGACCTTTATGCGCCGTGCATTCGCCGCTCAGTTTCCGTTGAAGCGATAGACCGCACGTACCTTCGCCCGCAGCGGCGTATGCTTGCTGCCAGCGTTTTGACAGTCGTCTGCAGTCATTCAGTGTGATCTATTCGTGTTTGTTTGTGCGCGCTCACACTACGCTTGTTCATTCAGTTAGTAATAGTCGGGTCACATTTTCCAACGCACGCTACACATGCAATGCTGCCCGGATCGGCAGTGCAGCGCTACAGATGTGTCCCTTCGCACGCGCTACCCACGGGAAGCGCTTCTCATCAACACCACCGTTTCACACGCGCCTTCTCGTGGTCATCGAGCCTCTCTTCATGTCGGTCTACTTACGCCGCAGCACACCTGCTTACTTAATCAGCTCATGTTTACTACAATTCATATTGCTACCAAAGCCGCTCACCTTACATCGAATGACATTGCTGTGTTGCTATCGCAATCATTGCTTCGCCCTTAGGCCGAAACTGTGACATTTTTTTTTCTTTATTGCCACATTGAACAGCACAATTATACAAAAACATACATTCGAGGGAACAGACTCCCGGAACTAGCTTTGCGCTACCCCGTTAATATTCGGGCATGTTTAACAATGATTCAACTGTTGGGAGCCATTCAGGCTCTGGGGTTTGAAACTGGTACACAGTAATAATTATATTAATGCTTTCCTTGAAATATAGCCGTATAGATTTCGCGTCTATGTCAGCGTTCCGCACTGCCATCCTAGATCGCCAAATGCTGTGGAGGTCCAAGAGCATAATGAGGTCAAATGGAATACCATCCTCATGTTCAACTGGCAAAAATCGTATGCCGAAAGAGTTCACAAGTAGGTCTTCCCTGAGAATACGTTGTAAGATGTCCCAGAAGAAAAATGCTTCCCAACCATCTAGGAAGACATGCTCGATCGTTTCTGGCTTGCTGCAAATGAAACAGTGAGTCCCCCAAGGTACAAAAAATCCATTTTCTTCCAAATAAGTCTTCACATCTAATGTATTTGTATCAGGGGCGTAGCCAGGGGGGGGGAGGCTGATGGAACTTCAGCCCCCCCCCCCCCCCCCGCAACTTTTTCGTGCTGGCAAGCACCGCCGACCAAAACAACCACCGGCGCTGTGAATCATTCTGTATTTGCCTACATTGTCTTTTTTCACGTTCGAAAAGACATTTCGGCACGAACATTGCGAACTCGGGCTGGATTTCGTGGCAACACCCTTGCACCTGGAGTCACATAACGCAGGGAGACCTATCTGAGCACAAACTTTCAAGGGCTTTTCGATAACTATCGGGCGCGTTGGGGCATCTCGCAGCGGCCGCGGAATCTACGGCGCGCATGGATTTTAATTCCGAGACTTTATGGGTATAAAGTTGTCTTAAACTTTTGACGCGACTAGTGCACTGACATTTCCAAAGGCGTGCTTTATATTTTCAATTCTGGAACTTTATGGGTTTAATGTTCTTATACACTTGGGCCAACATGCACGCACTGGAGCCCTTGTGTCCAAGCCGTTGCAGAAATGTAAGCACGCGCTCGCAATCTTCCACACACACGAAAATACTAAATATCACCGTGACTGTCAGCTGGAACTGATAATTTTCTCCTACCATTTTCAGGAAGCGCACCCAATGTGATCAATCAGTTGGATCAGGGCAGACATAGTAAAATAAGGAAAACAGGAGAAAGTTAATGGCCTACTATTGAGGCAGTTCTTTTTTGCTGGTGACAAGGTCTGGCTCTCCGTAGCCATAAGGACAGTGGTCCTATAGATTTAAGCAAAGCCCCCGCTGAAAATACTGGTATTTTCACGGCGCTTCTTCGCGTGCGAGCTGATTGTGGAAATACATATCTGAGGAACCATTTGGAAAGTTGTTCCAGTAATGCCTCGTATTTAAGCCAAGATGTACAATACCAAATTATAGAAATTTGTGGTGAAATTATCAAAGAAAGCCTAGATTCAAAAGTAAACGCTGCAGGCTGCTTCTCTATACTTGCTCACGAAATGGCGGATATTGCTGGAATCGAACAGCTTACTGTTTGTGCAAGGTACCTAAACAAGGATGCCAACGATATCGAAGGAGTGTCTTTAGGTTTGAGAACCGGAATAGATGCCCTCTCTCATTGTGACTGCAGGTTCTATGTAAATGTGTACCAACTGCTGCAGATTCTAGTCACCCTTCCAGTGACCACTGCCAGCGCAGAGAGAATATTTTTAACATGAGATTACTAAAAAAATACTTGTGCTCTACAATGTCTGAGGAACGCGTGGTTAGGCTGGCGCTTCTATACACCCACAAAGACGTCAGCCTCAACGTGTCCGAAGTCATTGACCACTTCGCTAAACTTCCCCGACGAGTGAAGTTTGTCCTTTAGATAGCGAAGCAGCAAAAGTTAATGCAAGTAAAAAGCTGTTCCTATCAGGTCCATAAACTCGTAATTATAAAAACGTATGACTGTTCATTAACTTTTAAAACCGCAGAAATTTTCGCTGTTTATTCTAATAATTAGCATCATGATCAAAATTATCACGAGAATACAAAAACGGGGCATGAATAACCAACTTTGACCGACCTTTCTCATTGAAAGCCCTGCCCACGCGGAGTTTCCCAACAAACACACTCGGATATTGAGTAGTTCAACTTGCCGCATCATCTGTGGCTTTCGTTTGGCCTTTTCTTTCCTTTTTAGCTACCTGCTTTTACTTCTTTTTTGAACCGAAACAATACCCTTCTTCAATTTTGGATGCAGAATATTGGTTGCCGCTTTTCAGGCAGTTAAATTGCACATTTTCGTACCGATTTCGGCATTATTCCACTATTATTCTACCCATATGGTGCGGTCGCGACCGCCACATGGCCCAAGTACATATCACGATTGCTGCGATCATAGTTTAGTTCGTACCTGGATCGTCTGTATTTTTATGCGTAAAGTTTACTATCTGTGACTGCGCAACATATTTATTTGTCTTGTTTGACGCATTATATAGAGTGGCGTTTGCTTAAATACGTCGATTTATTGGATACTTATACGTGCATTTAAATATCTTGTTGCGAGGTGTTGTACACACAAGCAGTGAACTGCTTCCAGTAGCACTTTTTTGCACTTTATGAAGTTGTATCTTCGCATTTATATATTCCATTCTATCTTCGCATTTATAGTGTATATTTTGCGGAACTCCTGCTTTTTATATGCACTCACTGTTGCGACTATAATCTCGGTCTAATTACAATACACGACCGGTAACAGCTGCTCCTGCGCAGTCTATTGCAACGAGGGACAGCGTCATTGAGTTTTTTTCCAGGCCGTTGCATATGTGCAAAAATGTAAACGAGGTTCTTGAATGACAAAGATTCATCAAAATATTTGTCCTCAACTTATTCATTTCATGGCCTTTACGTTTTTCATATCAGCTGCACGCACTGATATGCTGGTTTCGAACTGATATAGTTCTAAAGTTCGTGTGATATTTTCTTTATTAAATGGACAAAAAAGCGCGGAAGAATTGATATCAGTTATTTCTGTCACTATTTTTGGGACATACGAATATATTCTTGTATGAAAAAATATATATTTTACTGGACAGTGCGTAGCGTTCAATAATTCGTGCGCAGCATCTAATATGCAATGACAGTGGCGATGCAGATATTATTCACGTATTTGATCCCTCGACAAATTCTATAAGAAGGAGGCCGCGCTGCAACGTGAGCCCCCCCCCCGAACAATATTTCCGGCTACGCCACTGATTTGTATGCAATTTGAAGACAAAATGTTTTAACTCCTCCTGGTACACTCATGCTTTTCACTCGTTTAGGAACGTTTGCCCATGGTCCGGCACAATATTGTGATCTATACAGAGGAACTGGTAAGACAATGTCACACAGATCTTCGTATAGTTTTTTCCGCGACACAATCCAAAGATAGTCCAATGAAAAACGAGCCTGCAAGAAAATACATGACAGGTAGACCTCTTTTAGGGATCCACCCAGGCCTCCCGGCATACTTTCGGACGCGACTACAAAGTTTGGCAATGCTCTTCCTAGTCTAACTTGACAAACAGTTCGTAAAAAGGGGTCTGCGAAAAAGCATGAATCGGTTAACTAGCTGTCTTATGTAGAGGTGCGACATAGTCAATCCTCCGTAGCGCACACGTCGAAATAGGTTGGCTCGCCGTGTGCGCTCCCACGTAGATCCGCAAATGAAAACGGCAAGAACTCTATGCAACTTTTGCACATTCACGCGTGAACAATGAATTACTTGCATTATATACCAAAGTTTGCCTGTCAAAAACAAATTACACATCGTTGCTCTCGCAAAAAATGACCAGTAAAAGCACTTAAGGTTATCAGCCTTTTAGCGCACTTCGACAACTTTCCGCCGCCACAAAGGCTCACTGTCCTTGCAATTTTCCAACGGCACTCCTAAATAGGGTGCTGGAGTCGTATCCCACCTTACATTGCAGAAAATATTTGGGGTCGTTGGCCAGTATCCATGCCAAAATCCCAAGCACTTTCCCCAGTTGATTGCGCTGCCACTAACCCCACAGAAATCTTTAACAACTTTCACGGCATTAATGATGCTTTCATGATCATCACAAAATAGTGCTATGTCGTCTGTATATGCAAGCAGACGTACTTCCGCTGCACGGAGACGGAATCCTCGTATAGTGGAGCTATTGATTATGCTCAAACAAAAAGATTCAATGTACATGGAAAAAACCAATGGCGACAGAGGGCATCCCTGACGTACCGAGCGTTCCACTCTGATGCGCGCTCCCACCACCTTATGTACTATCAAACGCGTCGTGCAACCTCTATGCGCCATGGTGACATCCTCTCTTAAAACGGATCCAACGTTCAAATGTTGTAATATAGCCTACAGTATATCGTGAAGTACTCTATCAAACGCTTTTTCCAGATCTAGCTGTAGCATTGCGATGCTGTCATAATTAGCATCCCAACACTCCAGAACGGAACAGGCTATATGTATATTTGTAACTATTGATGGACTTTTTATGCCACAAGTTTGATGTTCGCCGACTAATTCTTGTATTACAGTTTGCAGCCTCTTGACAAGAATTTCCATGAATATTTTGTAGTCTATGTTTGTAAGTGATATCGGTCTATACGAAGTAACTTGCATGAGCTTATTCTTGTCTTTAACCTTAGGTATAAGAACAGTGTTTGACGTAAGATATGATGGTGGAAGTACCGACATATTGAAAGCCTCGTTAAAGAGTGACACTAAGAGTACAGCTACTTTTTCCTTTAGAACCTTATACAACGATGCTGTAAGCCCATCTGGGCCCGGGTAATTCCCAGGATTGAGATCATTAATAGCTTTCTTAACCTCTTCCATGCAGCGAGATCGGTATTTCCAAATTTTCTTTCGTCTCATCGCTTACTTGCGGCATTAGAGTGAGAAAATAATTTTTAAAGGCGTCTACGTCAACTTGAATGCACGATTACAATGCACTGTAGTATTCTTAAAACGCTTTTTTTTCGTCTAGGTGCCACGCAAGCACTTGCTATCAGAGAGCGGGAAAATGTACTATAAACGCGCCCTATGCAGGCGCGCCGGCGCAGACGACGAGATGCGATTCAGACGCGGAACGCAAACAACGCGGTCCCAAGCCTCCGCCGGTATGGTGGCTCCATCTAGTTAAGGAGCCGGCAAACGCAACCTCTCAGACAATGTAAATTTTACTGCCACCTTAATTAGATGGCGCTAGCATACCGATGGACGCTCGGGATCACGTTGATTGCGCCAGATTGGGTGCGTTGCAATGGGAGTGAATTGTGACAGCCGTAGTTGCATTGTCGGCTGCTTGGCTGGGCCGAACGGCGCTAGCCATCGGCGATGGAACGCGTCGGCTTGCACGCGCGACGGCGTCCCAAGCGCGTTCCTGACGCATTCACTCAAATTATTCGGTAGTACTGTCGAAACGCCAGTCTAGCTTACGCTGTGACTGTGCCGCGTGTGCCGCGCCGGCCTGGCATTTTTTTTCTATCAGGTTCTGGTATTCTGGCCGGTTATATATAAAGCGGCCGTTGCATGTTCACAGCTGTGCGCCATAATGTTTTTTTTTTTCGTTTTTCCGTTCTTAATATTCCTTGCATCTTGCGAGATTACCATGAGATGACATTGGCTCACCTTTGACTTATTCCTGTTTCGGATGAGGTACTGCGCTCTTTCTGTGTACAATGTCGTGGAATATGATCCATTTTCGGCGAACAATGGTTCCGTGTTGAGCCAGAAGTCGAGACCCGTGTGGTTTTCCTATAACAAATTTGTGTAATTCTTGTAACAAACAGTGATTTCCACTCTTGTAATAAAGCGTCGTCGATGACGCTTGGCAAAAAAAAAATCTTAAACAGGTCCTAGCATAAGGTGCATTGAAGGGGATAAAATGTACTTGTTTTTACACGTTTTTTTTTTTATTTGACTGGGTTCACATTCGAAATTATTACGGAATGAAAATGCATATGTTAGTGTGCAGGCTGGTTTCATGAAGTTAACTAGTGTGAGAAAACGTTAAATCTACTTTTCAATACTGCATGACTAATTTCGTTCAAAATTAGAATAAGGTTATGGCTCGAAAAATACCATTGATCACCCTAGACAAAGTTCACCAGGTACTCAAAGTTAAACGTTGCAGGAATAAAGAAGTACTAATTCTTGAATGTTCATTTAACTGAAACAAACACTTGCACATGATATTCGAATCAGTAGACAACAATATTACTCTAATACACTTTCAGGGCTTATAAAAACTGATTCTGGAATGTTCCGGAGCTATCTTAAATCAAATGAACGTAAAATCATTGACGACATCAAACTGGATTAAAGAGTGTTTAGGGCAGACATAAAATAGCTGCCGCATTTATTGTGTACTTTGATGCCGTCTTTCAAACACCTGAGGCACAACAGTTTGCACCTACAAAAAGCGTGGATGACGTGAATCCTGAACTGATAACTAACGAAGGTGTTTTTGATATGCTGCTAAACCTTAAGCCAAATGCGACCTATGGTCCAGATGACATACCTAACGCCTTCCTTTACCGTTGTGCGGAATCACTTGCATGGTTACTTCTTATTGCGTTTCGTTCGTCACTCTCAAGTGGCCTTGTTCTTTCATGAAACCTGGTTGTCAGCCAGAGTCATACAAGTTGTTGAAAAAAAGGTGATCGTAAGCTTTTAACTGCACCACTTTCACTCGCCTGCACGTCATGCAAACCTTTAGCACATATAATTTCAAACTGAATCTGAGAATACTTTCAGGAGCGCAAGGTGCTTTCAGCCTTTCAACTTGGATTTCGAAATGCTTATCTACGACAACTCACTTTATTTCTAGTCTACATTCCTTCGCGTTTATCACCAAGAAAAGTGGTAAAATTGACTAATTTACTAATGTTTCTTGATAAGCTAAGCAATATTGGACTTCCAGACATCTCCGTCTGCTCCTATCTGGATTTGGTGACACAGCTTGTTGATGCTGAAGGTCAATACTCTGATCGTGTACCTGTGAAATCTGGTGCCCTGCAAGCGAGTCTGATTGTACCATTTTTGTTTTTATAATATCGACTTGAGTAAATGTGTGCATGAGAGCGTCAGTATTGCTTTTATTGGCTTGTTTGCAGATGATTATTCATTGTACAAACTGGTTACCTGTAGAAATTATCAAATGATTTTAAATGAAAGTGTTAACGGTGTGTCGAAGAGGTTCTATTACTGCAAAGTGAAGCTAAATCAGAAAACAAAGACTGTCTTAGTGTGGTTTACGAACAAAGAACAGCCCCCTTCAGTATGGCTATTCAATTTATATTAACTCTACAGAAACCTACACCGAAACTTTTAAGTGCCTCGGTGTGATGAGTTGATAATCTCATGTTGATCGCATATACGCACTTCTGCACGTCCCAAAATAGGATTAATTCAACACAAGCTGAAACATTGTCCTTGTTTCCTTGTTCTACTAAACAGCTTGCGTATAACACTATCATACGACCGCAGCTAAGATATGCTTGCTTTGTGTGGGACCCTTTTTCTAAAACCGACAAATGTACAAGCTTGAAAAAAATGAGACTTACAGTTATATTCTATGCCCATTAATGCCATTATGATTCTCCAAGTGCTCTAATGAAAGCAAATAATATACCGTCTTCAGAATTTCGCAGGAACCTAGCCAGAAAAAATGCTATATAACTTGTGGAATAGTATTTCGAAATATTTCGATACTTTCAGTATCGTCAACGGGACTTATAGACACTATCATCCTTAAAGAATAATTCCAATTTTTGCACATACTAATTCCTTAAACACTCCTTCCCAGAAGTGATATCCCGCTGTATCCCATTGCCCTGTGACATATTCAATACAGATTATATACTTCACTTTCTTGAAAATTTCTCCACCGCTTAAGAATTTTCTTCAATATTGCAGTTTTCTCTCTGTTGTATTTTATAAAATATGCGTTACTTGCTATTTCGTTATTATGCAACGCACGTAATCAAAGTCAAGCAATTAAAACTCATTCATTTTGCGTTGAGCCTCACTGCTTCAGTGTTTGCTTTACAGAATTCAGAATTAGGTAAAAGCATATTTCACTGTATATAGAATCGCTTGCTGTTATTGTTTGTGACCATTGTATTCCACTTAATTCTGCTTGATACAAATGTGACCTGCTGCATGATTAAATAACTAAAATGAAACAAAAGCTACTGCAACAGTGGTGTATCAAATGTATTTCTTAAGTCGCTCATTCGTAGTCTTGAACAGCTGGTCACTTCATCACTTCAGGCACCCACGCCCCCTTTCGCTGGCTGCTTTGTAGGTCACTTCTTAACTTGAGATCCGTAACTACACTCCCGCGGGCTGTGTCTTTCCCTGAACACGCCTGAAGTTGCTTACGAGCATCAAATGCAGAGGCAGGAGGCACGAGCGCTCGCGTCGTGCACCTCGCTTATCATCCCTTGTTTTAGCGCACAGTCGCGTTGCCCTAATGTGTATATTAGACCGCAGGATAATATTTGCGACAAAAAATCCGCAGCATTGTGCGTAACGTTTTCGAATGGGTTGCCGATATCATTTGATGCGAGTTTGTTTTATTTTCCATTGGAAATTATTAGCATGCATGTCAGTAGAGGTGTTACGTCAAATCACGTGTCCGTATTACTTGAAATACAAGTGAAAGTGCATTGCGATGGAACACACGCCACATGCACAGGTCCACGTACGTGAGTTATGCTGTGCGTGTAGTAGTCCTCTTCCCCATTGTAGTAGCCGTAAAAACTGTCGAAGCCCCGGCATGTCGGCGTCAGGCTTGTCTTGTAGTAGCCGATGCTCCACTACACAGAGAAAGAGATAGATGAAGCTAGGCGCACGTCTAGCGTGCTACTCCAGGTGAATATGATTGTAAATAAAATGATTCACAAAGTGACAGAAAGTTCAGCTAGTCAACTTACTTAGACAACTCCTACTTAGACAACTCCTCTAGGAGTTGTCTAAGTATGCGTAAGCATTGTGCCACATGCTCAACTCCACGCAGCCCGGTGCCATCATCAATGTTTTGAAACTTGTTCCTACCAGTATGAACGATGGCGCTGCGGCGAGACAAATTGCTGCGGACGGCAGGGCAAGGTGCCCTGATGACGTTCCGATCGTTATAAGCCGTTATCGCTGTTTAGCGCCTTATCCATCCGTGCCGAATCATTATGACCTGTGATCATTATGTATATTCAAATTCGTATATTTAAACTCGTATATTCAAATTACAATCCGACGCTATCACGTCTGTAGCTTGCGGTTAAGTCGTACTTTACGATTTTTCTCACGGATTTGACTTTGAGGAATTCAATTTTGTTCACCAGGAAACTGCGTCGCGCAAGGGTCTGCGCGGTCGGGGTGGTTCGGGATGATTATTTCCGCCAACGACGCCGGCGAGCCCACGCCGACGTCGGATTTTTCTGCGACATGGGGCCCTTAATATTATTGCGATAGCAATTATATGGACACTCAAAGAGGATTTCAGCCGTCGTCGTCGCCGTCGCCGTCGCCATGAGGTTCCGTATGACGTCAACGCAGATGAAATCGTCGCCGCGCGTCGGACGCTGTATGTGCGAGTGAAAGGGCGCGAGGGACGCGCGCTTTCACGAGGAGCGAACGCACGTCGGAGAACAAACGCGCGTTCTGCGCCGTGCTCCCTGAAGGGCTGCAGAATTAAGCGTCTCTTTCCTCCTTTATCGCCATATATATATATATATATATATATATATATATATATATATATATAGAGAGAGAGAGAGAGAGAGAGAGAGAGCAAACGCGACTTCTTCCGTCGCGCGAAAGGCCGTGGAGGGACGGGAGGGATAGGAAGGGGAGGCGACGTTTTGCTGTGGCACCAAATGTGTATTTATATAAAAACGTTGCGAGGCGAGAATGTGGTAAAGACTTCCGACGCTGCTCGACGAGTTTCCCGTTCTGATCTTGTCGAAAACCTCCAAGCCGCCCCCACAGGCCCTGGCAACAGTCACCAACGCCGCGCGCGTTCGGCGCGAACGCGGGCAAAACGGCGACGGCGTCGACAACAGTTCTGCGCGTTGCTGGTGTTGCTGCATGTCCATGTTTATACAGCTGATAAAAGTACTATCCTTACTCCGTATAGCTCTCTACCAAGTTGCTACCGCAATTGATGCTTCGCATTTCGGGTGAAACTGCGCCAATTTTTTCAAGGAAAACTTAAATTTCCACGGTAGGTGCATAGTGAGTCAGTGCTACTTTGCAATTCAAGAATATCAGATTAATGCTCTTAAAGATAAAAAGTCGCCGTTTGAAGCATTGATTGCAATGGCAATTGACTAGGCGAAAGCGATACGAAGTAAGAATAGTAGTTTTATCGGCCGTATAAACTTGCACACATAGGCATGCTAACTAAATTAACAAGCACGGTGTCACGCGTGCACAAATAAACATAAACGAATTGACCTTCGTCCCGCCGCTCGCATCAACGCGAACTAAGCCGCGAAAACACAGCGTAGGGAGGACTGAGCCCCCGCAGCAGATGGTTTTCAAGATACAGAAGGCGGCCTCACCCCTCCCTGCCCTCTCCCGGAGCCTTGAGGAGCCTTGCGGCACAGCGGGCGCACGTGGTTGCTCGGGCGGCGCTGAGTAGAACGCGCCCCCTCCCCTGCCTCTCCTCCCTCCGGAGATGCGCGCGACTGAAAGACGGCGCGCTTCTTTCAAGCTTCCCGCCCAGCGTGCGCGAGATTGCGCCGATGTCGCTGGCTTACTCTCGCACGCTTTCACTCGCACATAGAGCATATACGGCGCGTGGCGACGATTTTATCGCCCGGGGACTTTATTCGGAACCTCACAGCAACGGCGGCAGAAATGCGCCTGGACTGTCCATACATTTGCTGTCGCAATAATACACCGAGAGACGGGACCTTAGATTTCCATATTACCTTGCCAGAAACCAGTTTTTCCAGCGAAGCTGTTAAGGACTAGTTCCCCCATGCAGGATCGTGTCCGCGAGTAAAAAAAAAAAAAAACTGTCATCAGCATTTCGGCTCCATGTGCGTGGGGGTTTGGATCCATGTGCATGGCGGTTTCCTGCCAGTTGTGCCTTAGCACAGGTGCCAAAAGGGATGACTAGCATGACTCATAGGTCATCACATCAATAGCATCACATGCTCGTCAGTTGCGTCATGATTACCAATATTAAAATCACATGTGGCGCATACCCCAATTGGATATGCGGGTATGAGCCAGGGATATGAGGATATGAGCCAGGGATATGTAGGTATGAGCCAGGGACAAAAGGAAGGAATAAAGGAAAGAAAAAGCCGGCAGATACGACGCCCTGTCAG
Organism: Dermacentor silvarum; assembly: GCF_013339745.2. Classification (NCBI taxonomy): domain Eukaryota; kingdom Metazoa; phylum Arthropoda; class Arachnida; order Ixodida; family Ixodidae; genus Dermacentor; species Dermacentor silvarum. The sequence continues at coordinate 198,695,811 of NC_051155.1, forward strand.
AATCGACGTTTTGCGAAGCAGTGTTCACGGAGCCTATCAAGGTAACGAAACGACCATGAGAGCACCAAGACGTAGGCGGCTCTTTCATGACCTACATAATACGCATGTCATGAATTTTATGTCATGAGTCCTCAGGAGTCCCTTTAGCTATACCTAAGAGACCTTGAAGCGAAAGCCTTAGTCGTGCTCATGACTACGACTTCGACCACAGTCATTTAGTGTTTCATTCCCTTAGTGTCCACGTCCGAAACTATTTGAGTGGTTGTTCAGTATTAATCTTTTTTGTTGAGTCATTGTAATTTTTGTTGAGTCATTCCCATAAATATGACTTCTACCATTATCCTTTTCTGTTTCCTTCACTAACACTGCCGCGATCCATTCCGCCAGGACCCACGTCCGAACCCATTCCAGTGGTTTATGAGTGTTAATCATTTTTTCGGTGAGTCATTGTCATTTTTGCTGAGTCATACTGATGACTATGACTTCTAACACCACCCTTTAGTGTTTCCTTCACTTAGTACCCACGTCCGAACCCATTACAGTGGTTTTGAGTGGTAATGTGTTTTCGCTGAGTCATTGTCATTCTTGCTGAGTCATGCTCATGACTATGACTTCTACCATCATTCTTGAGTGTTTGCTTCACTTAGTACCCACGCCCGAACCCATTCCAGTGGTTTTTGAGTGTTAATGTCTGTTCGCTGGGTCATTGTCATTTTAGGCGGCTGTTTCATGACTTATATGACACGCATGTCATGAAATTCATGCCATGAATTATAATTTATGGTCGACATCCACTCTTGTCATACTGTGCCAATTTTGGTGCCTACCAAGTTGACAAAACGGCCATGAGAGCGCCAAGATGTCGGCGGCTGTTTCATGACATATATGACACACGTTATGACACCCACGTCATGACCTATCATTTAAGTTCGTCATACCATTTTCTGATACAATGCCAATTTTGGTAAATACCAAGGTAACGTTACGACCATGAGAGCACCAAGACGTAGGCGGCCACACAGACAGACGGACGGACGGACGGACGGACGGACGGACAGCGGTATGTCGCCGCGGGATCCTGTTTCCACACGAAGCGCAGCGCAGCGTCACCGATGTTCGCTGCAATCTTTCTTCGCCTGCTCAGGGCTCAGAATAAACGCACGCGGCACAAATTGTGCATCGTAAGCTCGCAATAATATTTCCGGCATGACAGACCACCACAAACAATTCGAATTCACTCTGACGAAGGGAGACGCACAGAGCTGACGCGACTCGGCCCAGTTCGAAGCGAGGGCGGCCATGTTAGGCATGTTCTCCGTCGGCGGGGACACCGGCCGTCCGGCTCATGACGTCACCTGAAGTGCGGGCCTATTGGTGCCGGATCGTGTGCATCCGCCTTTGAGGGGCAAATGCCGCTGTCTTCTAAAGTTGTATCCGACTATAGCTTGCAACACAACTGCGGCGGCGGTGGCGCGTCGCCTCGCCGTGGTAGCCCGAGCAGACGACGTCAGAAGCCCGGCGAGCAGCGCTAGCTGCCAGCTGCGGCGGTTGCTAGGCAACGGCTCAGATCGCAGTGCGGCCACCGGCCACAGCGAAACGGCGAGAATGCAGCTAATGTAGCTCTCGCTACAGAAGAAGGAAGCTAAGAAAGAAATCGCGTGTGGCTCATACCCGCGGTGGATATTTGGGTATGAGCCGCCAAGAGCAGGAGCTGGACACATCTCACAGGATCCTGACGCTGCCGTGCAGTGTGCCACGGCTATGGCGCGATGGCTCATGCGCTAGTCTATGACGATGGGGCGGACTTGGTGCAGCAAACGCTCTACTTGCCATCGCGGCGACCGAAAACAAGACGCCGGTGTCCTTGCTCTTTGACAAACCTGCTGAAGAATCTCAATATGATCAATAATGATAATATATAAATTCTCTGGTTTTCTGCCGACCTCGACTGCGCTTCCCTTCTCTTGGTATCCATTTGTAACCCTAATGGTCCACCGGTTATCCATCCTACGCATTACATGGCCTGCCCAGCTCCATTTTTTTTCTCCTAATGACAATTATAATACCGACTATCCCCGTTTGCTCTCTGATCCACACCGCTCTCTTCCTGTCTCTTAACGTTAGTCCTAAAATTTTATTGCGATAGCAATTATATGGACACTTCAACCGGATTTCTGCCGTCGGCGTCGCCGTCGCCGTGAGGTTCCGTATAGATAAAATCTTCGCCGCGCGCCGTATGCCCCAGCGGAAGCGTGCGGGGACGCGCGCTATCACGGAGAGCGAACGCACTCAATCTCCCACGCGCAAGCAAGGAAGCGGAAAGCCAGCGCCGGAGGGAGCAGGGGGGGGGGGGGGGGGGGGGCACTTCTCTGCCAACAACCGCGCTCGTCGCTCGTCCGCAGTCTCTTATCTCTCCCACGCGCAAGCAAGGAAGCGGGAAGCCAGCGTAGGAGGGAGTGGGGGGGGGGGGGGGCGCACTTCTACGCTGCCAACAACCGCGCTCGTCGGAAACGCCGCCTGCAAAAACAACAAACCCCGGGTAAGCAGGACCCAGTCGGGCAAACCGCGGCATCGAAAACCCAGGCGTCAGCCACCGACTCGAAATCCAGTTCGCCAGCTACCTGCGAGGAGCGTGGAGCCCGAACACCCATTTCTGAAGACGCGAGCAGGCCTCGCCGACGCGCGCCTCCGCTCCCGCGCACCGACATGAAAATCATCATCCGCCCGGCCCCGGGCCTCATACTTCGAAAACTACAGACCCATCAAGTGGCCAGGGCGATCGTCCAAGCCACCGGAGGGGCGCCGACCTGCAAGGGGGACGATTTCATCACCCGCCTGCGACCCGGCTCGAATATCATCATCGTGAGCACCCCTCACGAGGGTACGGCGGCCACCCTCATGAAAATTATGAGCCTCACGTTCCACGGACGATCACACCCTGTGAAGGTGTATCTATCAACACCCGAGGACCTGCTTAAAGGTGTCGTACACGGCATCGACGTAGGCACCAGCGAAGAAGAGCTTATGGCGAATCTTCGAGTCCGCACACATGGAGTCCGCATCGTGGCGGGCCCGTATGCTTGGTCAATCTCAGACAGCCCTGCTCCACTTTGAGGGACCCCAGGTGCCTAGATTTGTGTACTTCTACGGAGGGAGATGCCTTGCCGAGACTACCAGCCGACAAGGCAGTTCTGCCCCATCTGCAGAACCACCGGACATCGACCAGACGTCTGCCCCAACCCAACGGTTCGCGCGTGCAATACCTGCAACCACCCTAACCCAGAAGCCGGTCACACTTGTGTTCCGAAGTGCGCCCTGTGCGGAGGGGCCCATCTCACGGCCGCAAAAGACTGCAACAATAAACTAAAGCGCATTCGCCCCGAGGGAAACCAGCCTCCATGACCGCCCCCAAAACCCAACGACATCCCCGCCCGCGGTGGTTCAGCTCCGAGCGGGAAGACTCCGACTCCGACTACTCGAAGTCGTCGATGACCTGCAGATCCCGGTCCGGTTCCAGCCCGAGGTCCAGGTCCCGCTCCTGTTCGCGGCCCCGGCCTCATTTCCGGTCGCCCAGACGGCGATCTCAGTCGACGTCCAAGCAACAGCAGCAGGGTACACCCATCACAGCGGCGCCCAAAGATAAGGGGTCCCAGCAAACCAACGGAAGACCAAGGCAGCCTCACCCAAGAGGACCAACACCAAAGAACAAGAGGTAAGCTGGGCAGCAGTAGCCTCCCCCTCGTATAAAAAACCGCAGACGCCACCGCCCACGAAATTCGAACAGGAACTCGCGAGCATGCGCGCACAGATACAAACACTCACACAAGAAAACAACAACTCAAACAACAAGTGATACAGCTCACACAAAACCACAAGAGATGGCACCACACCAGGCCATCATTGACCTAAAACCAATGTCGATGCCATCCAAACCCAGATGCAAGCCTTCATGGATGCTACACGCGCCCAGATGGAACAAATAACACAGACTGCCCTACAACGCACAGAGGCAGCCATCAAGCACATGGAAGCCGCTGTAGACAGCAAGCTTAAGGGCCAGCTTCACTCCATAAAACTGCGAAAAACACTACGACAGAACCTCTGCAAAGTCACACCTGCGGCAGGACATAACCGACACCAAAACCCATCACCGATCATAACATCACCGACCACAACACCCAACAATGCCTAGACCACACAAGCAAGTCAAAGAAAACTTAGAAATTTGGCAATGGAACTGCCGTGGGTACCGAAGGAAAAAAGGGCTACTGACACAATTGATCGCTCAATCCTCAAAGCCGCCAGGGGTCATAGCCCTACAAGAGCTCGGTACCCGACCAACACTACATGGCTACGAGGAATACCACGCAAGTCAAGACGACAAATGGAAGGTAGCCACACTCGTGGACAAGAACATAACACTATACAACACAAATCTATACACGACGTAGATGTACAACATGTACTCCTAGAATTCGTGTACAAAGCCAATCAGACAAAGAGTGCCTTTGTTCTAAACGTCTACTGCCCCCCAGCCAAAGGCGGGCAAACATTGACAAACTCTCAGGGACACTCTCCGCCTTGCCAAAGACCGCCCTCTGGTAATCCGGGATTTCAGCGCTCAGAACACGCTTATGAGGGGTATCAGAGGCAGGACTGGAAGGGTCTCCAGCTAGAAACACTAATGGAACAGAGTCACCTCACACTGATCACAGACCCGAACACTCCGACGAGGGAAGGGAACAGCGTAACACGCGACACCACTCCCGACCTCACCTTCATCACACAAACCACGCGAGCCGAATGGCTCAACACACTCGAAAACTTAGGCAGCGATCACTACATACTGAACATAACGCTACAAACGGACGCCTACGCAGGCAGATCGGCACAGCCAAAATCACTGACTGGCGAAAAATTAGGGAAGCCCAAGAACAGGACACAGACACAATCACGAACCTGGAAGACTGGTGCGACAACCTCCGTCGACAGAAACAACACCATACAAAGGAAATTGCCAGAACGGAAGAGACCCCAGAGTGGATCCCCACCTACACACCTGTGGGACGCCAAACGAGGTCTCACCCGCCGTTGGAAAACACAGAAGTACAACAGGAAACTGAAGACACGCATAGCACAAATAACAGCGGAAGCAGAAGAATATGCCATGCAACTCGCCTCGGCGAACTGGTATCGATTCTGCGACTCCTTCGGTGGCACCCTGGGTACCGCCAAAACGTGGCACATACTCAAAGCCATCCTGGACCCCACCAAAACCAAAGGAGAGGGGCACAAGGCCCTGGAGCGGCTACTACCACCCTACCCAGGCAGCCAACAAGACCTCATCGACGCCATCAAGAACAAGTGCTATGGAGATCCAGCTCCCACGCAACCATGTACAACACCATACATGGGACAACCCAACCCACTTTTGGACGAACCCATCACAGAAAACGAGGTGAGAGCGGCCATCGCAGCCACCACCCGTAACACAGCGGCGGGCACGGACCGTATCACGAACGCCATGATCAGAACCTTAGCGACAAGGCCATCTCCGCGCTCACGGCCTTTCTCAACCAACACTGGGAACAAGGTACGGTGCCGGCGATGTGGAAACACGCACGCATAATCATGATCCCCAAACCGGGGAAGAAATTGGCAATTGAAAATCTGACCAATCTCGCTCACATCCTGCCTCGGCAAGGTGTACGAGAAAATCATACACAAGAGACTACAGGGACACTTAGAAGACAACAAGCACCTGCCAGACACCATGTTTGGTTTCCGTGCAGGCTTGTCCACACAAGACGTTTTACTGCAATCAAGGAAGAAGTCCTCAGCAACGTTCCCCGCAGCGGCGAACATGCCCTCCTAGCAATCGACATCAAAGGAGCTTTCGACAACGTCAGCCACCAAGGAATCCTAGAAGGGCTCGCCAACACCAACTGCGGTGAGCGACGTACAAGTACGTTCAAGCTTCCTAAGCCACCGCACGGCAGAGCTGAAGATTGGGGAGATCCAGACTGCAGTATACCACCCTCCCAACAAGGGCACACCACAAGAGCAGTCATCTCACCCACGCTCTTCAATGTCGCCGATCGGCCTCGCAAGAAACTGCAGGACGTAGAAGGCCTCCGCCACGCCTTCTACGCAGAAAACGACCAACACTCTGGACCACAACAGGGTCCCTTATTGAAAAAGGAGAACGCTGCCAACTGCAGCTGACCTCATT
>NC_051155.1:198702142-198812142 GCF_013339745.2 Dermacentor silvarum
TTCTGGCTTGCTGCCAAATGAAAACAGTGAGTGCCCCAAGGTACAAAAAATCCATTTCTTCCAAATAGTCTTCACATCTAATGTATTTGTATCAGGGCGTAGCCAGGGGGGGGGGGGGGGAAGGCTGATGGGAAGGCTGATGGAACTTCAGCCCCCCCCCCCCCCCCCCGAAACTTTTTCCGTGCTGGCAAGCACCGCTGACCAAAACAACCACCGGCGCTGTGAATCATTCTGTATTTGCCTACATTGTCTTTTTCACGTTCGAAAAGACATTTCGGCCGAACATTGCGAACTCGGGCTGGATTTCGTGGCAACACCCTTGCACCTGGAGTCACATAACGCAGGGAGACCTATCTGAGCACAAACTTTCAAGGGCTTTTCGATAACTATCGGGCGCGTTGGGGCATCTCGCAGCGGCCGCGGAATCTACGGCGCGCATGGGATTTTAATTCCGAGTCTTTATGGGTATAAGTTGTCTTAAACTTTTGACGCGACTAGTGCACTGACATTTCCAAAGGCGTGCTTTATATTTTCCAGTCTGGAACTTTATGGGGTTTAATGTTCTTATACACTTGGGCCAACATGCACGCACTGGAGTCCTCGTGTCCAAGCCGTTGCAGAAATGTAAGCACGCGCTCGCAATCTTCCACACACACGAAAATACTAAATATCACCGTGACTGTCAGCTGGAACTGATAATTTTCTCCTACCATTTTCAGGAAGCGCACCCAATGTGATCGATCAGTTGGATCAGGACAGACATAGTAAAATAAGGAAAACAGGAGAAAGTTAATGGCCTATTATTGAGGCAGTTCTTTTTTGCTGGTGACAAGGTATGGCTCTCCGTAGCCATAAGGACAGTGGTCCTATAGATTTAAGCAAAGCCCCCGCTGAAAACACTGGTATTTTCATGGCGCTTCTTCGCGTGCGAGCTGATTGTGGAAATACATATCTGAGGAACCATTTGGAAAGTTGTTCCAGTAATGCCTCGTATTTAAGCCAAGATGTACAATACCAAATTATATAAATTTGTGGTGAAATTATCAAAGAAAGCCTAGATTCAAAAGTAAACGCTGCAGGCTGCTTCTCTATACTTGCTGACGAAATGGCAGATATTGCTGGAATCGAACAGCTTACTGTTTGTGCAAGGTACCTAAACAAGGATGCCAACGATATCGAAGGAGTGTCTTTAGGTTTGAGAACCGGAATAGATGCCCTCTCTCATTGTGACTGCAGGTTCTATGTAAATGTGTACCAACTGCTGCAGATTCTAGTCACCCTTCCAGTGACCACTGCCAGCGCAGAGAGAATATTTTTTAACATGAGATTACTAAAAAAAATACTTGTGCTCTACAATGTCTGAGGAACGCGTGGTTAGGCTGGCGCTTCTATACACCCACAAAGACGTCAGCCTCAACGTGTCCGAAGTCATTGACCACTTCGCTAAACTTCCCCGCCGAGTGAAGTTTGTCCTTTAGATAGCGAAGCAGCTGAAATCAATGCAGGTAAAAAGCTCTGTTCCTTCAGGTCCATAAGCTCGTAATTATGAAAACGTATGACTGTTCGTTAGCTTTTAAAACCGCAGAAATTTTAGCTGTTTATTCTAGCAGTCAGCATCATGATCAAAATTATCATGCGAATACGAAAATTACGAGGACATCAAACACCAATTTTGACCGACCTTGCTCATTGAAAGCCCGGCCCACGCGGAGTTTCCCAACAAACACACTCGGATATTGAGTAGTTCAACTTGCCGCATCATCTGTGGCTTCCGTTTGGCCTTTTCGTTCCTTTTTAGCTACCTGATTTTACTTCTTTTTTGAACCGAAACAATACCCTTCTTCAATTTTGGATGCAGAATATTGGTTGCCGCTTTTCAGGCAGTTAAATTGCACATTTTCGTACTGATTTCGACATTATTCCACTATTATTCTACCCATATGGTGCGTTCGCGACCGCCACATGGCCCAAGTACATATCACGATTGCTGCGATCATAGTTTTGTTCGTACCTGGATCGTCTGTATTTTTATGCGTAAAGTTTACTATCTGTGACTGCGCAACATATTAATTTGTCTTGTTTGACGCATTATATAGAGTGGCGTTTGCTTAAATACGGCGATTTATTGGATACTTATACGTGTATTTAAATATCTTGTGGCGAGGTGTTGTACACACAAGCAGTGAACTGCTTCCAGTATCACTTTTTTGCACTTTATGAAGTTGTATCTTCGCATTTATATATTCCATTCTATCTTCGCATTTATAATGTATATTTTGAGGAACTCCTGCTTTTTATATGCACTCACTGTTGCGACTATAATCTCGGTCTAATTACAATACACGACCGGTAACAGCTGCTCCTGCGCAATCTATTGCAACAAATGACAGCGTCATTGAGGTTTCTCCCTGGCCGTTGGATATGTACAAAAATGTAAACAAGGTTTTTGAATGATAAATATTCATCAAAATATTTGTCCTCAACTGGTTCTTTTCATGGCCTTTACGTTTTTCATATCAGCTGCACGCACTGATATGCTGGTTTCGAACTGATATAGTTCTAAAGTTCGTGTGATATTTTCTTTATTAAACGGACAAAAAAGCGCGGAAGAATTCATATCAGTTTATTTCTGTCACTATTTTTGGGACATACGAATATAATTCTTGCATGAAAACAGTATATATTTACTGGACAGTGGCGTAGCGTTCATAATTCGTGCGCAGCATCTAATATGCAATGACAGTGGCGATGCAGATATTATTCACGTATTTGATCCCTCGACAAATTCTATAAGAAGGAGACCGCGCTGCAACGTGAGCCCCCCCCCCCCCCCCCCCCCCCCGAACAATATTTCTGGTACGCCACTGATTTGTATGCAATTGAAGACAAAATGTGTTAACTCCTCCTGGTTACACTCATGCTTTTCACTCGTTTAGGAACGTTTGCCCATGGTCCGGCACAATTGTGATCTATACAGAGGAACTGGTAAGACAATGTCACACAGATCTTCGTATAGTTTTTTCCGCGACACATCCAAAGATAGTCCAATGAAAAACGAGCCTGCAAGAAAATACATGACAGGTAGACCTCTTTTAGGGATCCACCCAGGCCTCCGGCATACTTTCGGACGCGACTACAAAGTTTGGCAATGCTCTTCCTAGTCTAACTTGACAAACAGTTCGTAAAAAGGGGTCTGCGAAAAAGCATGAATCGGTTAACTAGCTGTCTTATGTAGAGGTGCGACATAGTCAATCCTCCGTAGCGCACACGTCGAAATAGGTTGGCTCGCCGTGTGCGCTCCCACGTAGATCCGCAAATGAAAACGGCAAGAACTCTATGCAACTTTTGCACATTCACGCGTGAACAATGAATTACTTGCATTATATACCAAAGTTTGCCTGTCAAAAACAAATTACACATCGTTGCTCTCGCAAAAAATGACCAGTAAAAGCACTTAAGGTTATCAGCCTTTTAGCGCACTTCGACAACTTTCCGCCGCCACAAAGGCTCACTGTCCTTGCAATTTTCCAACGGCACTCCTAAATAGGGTGCTGGAGTCGTATCCCACCTTACATCGCAGAAAATATTTGGGGTCGTTGGCCAGTATCCATGCCAAAATCCCAAGCACTTTCCCCAGTTGATTGCGCTGCCACTAACCCCACAGAAATCTTCAACAACTTTCACGGCATTAATGATGCTTTCATGACCATCACAAAATAGTGCTATGTCGTCTGTATATGCAAGCAGACGTACTTCCGCTGCACGGAGACGGAATCCTCGTATAGTGGAGCTATTGATTATGCTCAAACAAAAAGATTCAATGTACATGGAAAAAACCAATGGCGACAGAGGGCATCCCTGACGTACCGAGCGTTCCACTCTGATGCGCGCTCCCACCACCTTATGTACTATCAAACGCGTCGTGCAACCTCTATGCGCCATGGTGACATCCTCTCTTAAAACGGATCCAACGTTCAAATGTTGTAATATAGCCTACAGTATATCGTGAAGTACTCTATCAAACGCTTTTTCCAGATCTAGCTGTAGCATTGCGATGCTGTCATAATTAGCATCCCAACACTCCAGAACGGAACGGGCTATATGTATATTTGTAACTATTGATGGACTTTTTATGCCACAAGTTTGATGTTCGCCGACTAATTCTTGTATTACAGTTTGCAGCCTCTTGACAAGAATTTCCATGAATATTTTGTAGTCTATGTTTGTAAGTGATATCGGTCTATACGAAGTAACTTGCATGAGCTTATTCTTGTCTTTAACCTTAGGTATAAGAACAGGGTTTGACGTAAGATATGATGGTGGAAGTACCGACATATTGAAAGCCTCGTTAAAGAGTGACACTAAGACTACAGCTACTTTTTCCTTTAGAACCTTATACAACGATGCTGTAAGCCCATCTGGGCCCGGGTAATTCCCAGGATTGAGATCATTAATAGCTTTCTTAACCTCTTCCAGCGAGATCGGTATTGCTAAATTTTCTTTCGTCTCATCGCTTACTTGCGGCATTAGAGTGAGAAAATTATTTCTAAAGGCGTCTACGTCAACTTCAATGCACGATTACAATGCACTGTAGTATTCTTAAAACGCTTTTTTTTCGTCTAGGTGCCACGCAAGCACTTGCTATCAGAGAGCGGGAAAATGTACTATAAACGCGCCCTATGCAGGCGCGCCGGCGCAGACGACGAGATGCGATTCAGACGCGGAACGCAAACAACGCGGTCCCAAGCCTCCGCCGGTATGGTGGCTCCATCTAGTTAAGGAGCCGGCAAACGCAATCTTTCAGACAATGTAAGTTTTACTGCCACCTTAATTAGATGGCGCTAGCATACCGATGGACGCTCGGGATCACGTTGATTGCGCCAGATTGGGTGCGTTGCAATGGGAGTGAATGTGACAGCCGTAGTTGCATTGTCGGCTGCTTGGCTGGGCCGAACGGCCTAGCCATCGGCGATGGAACGCGTCGGCTTGCACGCGCGACGGCGTCCCAAGCGCGTTCCTGACGCATTCACTCAATTATTCGGTAGTACTGTCGAAACGCCAGTCTAGCTTACGCTGTGACTGTGCCGCGTGTGCCGCGCAGGCCTGGCATTTTTTTTCTATCAGGTTCTGGTATTCTGGCCGGTTATATATAAAGCGGCCGTTGCAAGTTCACAGCTGTGCGCCATAATGGTTTTTTTTTTCGTTTTTCCGTTCTTAATATTCCTTGCGTCTTGCAAGATTACCATGAGATGACATTGGCTCACCTTTGACTTATTCCTGTTTCTGATGAGGTACTGCGCTCTTTCTGTGTACAATGTCGTGGAATATGATCCATTTTCGGCGAACAATGGTTCCGTGTTGAGCCAGAAGTCGAGACCCGTGTGGTTTTCCTATAACAAATTTGTGTAATTCTTGTAACAAACAGTGATTTCCACTCTTGTAATAAAGCGTCGTCGATGACGCTTGGCAAAAAAAATCTTAAACAGGTCCTAGCATAAGGTGCATTGAAGGGGATAAAATGTACTTGTTTTTACACGTTTTTTTATTTGACTGGGTTCACATTCGAAATTAATACGGAATGAAAATGCATATGTTAGTGTGCAGGCTGGTTTCATGAAGTTAACTAGTGTGGGAAAACGTTAAATCTACTTTTCAATACTGCATAACTAATTTCGTTCAAAATTAGAATAAGGTTATGGCTCGAAAAATACCATTGATCACCCTAGACAAAGTTCACCAGGTACTCAAAGTTAAACGTTGCAGGAATAAAGAAGTACTAATTCTTCAATGTTCATTTAACTGAAACAAACACTTGCACATGACATTCGAATCAGTTGACAACAATATTACTCTAATACACTTTCAGGGGTTATAAAAACTGATTCTGGAATGTTCCGGAGCTATCTTAAATCAAATGAACGTAAAATCATTGACGACATCAAACTGGATTAAAGAGTGTTTAGGGCAGACATAAAATAGCTGCCGCATTTATTGTGTACTTTGATGGCGTCTTTCAAACACCTGAGGCACAACAGTTTGCACCTACAAAAAGCGTGGATGACGTGAATCCTGAACTGATAACTAACGAAGGTGTTTTTGATATGCTGCTAAACCTTAAGCCAAATGCGACCTATGGTCAAGATGACATACCTAACGCCTTCCTTTACCGTTGTGCGGAATCACTTGCATGGTTACTTCTTATTGCGTTTCGTTCGTCACTCTCAAGTGGCATTGTTCTTTCATGAAGACTGGTTGTCAGCCAGTCATACAAGTTGTTGAAAAAAAGGTGATCGTAAGCTTTTAACTGCGCCACTTTCACTCGCCTGCACGTCATGAAAACCTTTAGCACATATAATTTCAAACTGAATCTGAGAATACTTTCAGGAGCGCAAGGTGCTTTCAGCCTTTCAACTTGGATTTCGAAATGCTTATCTACGACAACTCACTTTATTTCTAGTCTACATTCCTTCGTGTTTATCACCAAGAAAAGTGGTTAAATTGACTAATTTACTAATGTTTCTTGATAAGCTAAGCAATATTGCACTTCCAGACATCTCCGTCTGCTCCTATCTGGATTTGATGACACAGCTTGTTGATGCTGAAGGTCAATACTCTGATCGTGTACCTGTGAAATCTAGTGCCCTGCAAGCGAGTCTGATTGTACCATTTTTGTTTTTATAATATCGACTTGAGTAAATGTGTGCATGAGAGCGTCAGTATTGCTTTTATTGGCTTGTTTGCAGATGATTATTCATTGTACAAACTGGTTACCTGTAGAAATTATCAAATGATTTTAAATGAAAGTGTTAACGGTGTGTCGAAGAGGTTCTATTACTGCAAAGTGAAGCTAAATCAGAAAACAAAGACTGTCTTAGTGTGGTTTACGAACAAAGAACAGCCCCCTTCAGTATGCCTATTCAATTTACCTAAACTCTACAGAAACCTACAACGAAACTTTTAAGTGCCTCGATGTGATGAGTTGATAATCTCATGTTGATCGCATATACGCACTTCTGCACGTCCCAAAATAGGATTAATTCAACACAAGCTGAAACATTGTCCTTGCTTCCTTGTTTTACTAAACAGCTTGCGTATAACAATATCACACGACCGCAGCTAAGATATGCTTGCTTTGTGTGGGACCCTTTTTCTAAAACCGACAAATGTACAAGCTTGAAAAAAATGAGACTTACAGTTATATTCTATGCCCATTAATGCCATTATGATTCTCCAAGTGCTCTAATGAAAGCAAATAATATACCGTCTTCAGAATTTCGCAGGAACCTAGCCAGAAAAAATGCTATATAACTTGTGGAATAGTATTTCGAAATATTTCGATACTTTCAGTATCGTCAACGGGACTTATAGACACTATCATCCTTAAAGAATAATTCCAATTTTTGCACATACTAATTCCTTAAACACTCCTTCCCAGAAGTGATATCCCGCTGTATCTCATTGCCCTGTGACATATTCAATACAGATTACATACTTCACTTTCTTGAAAATTTCTCCACCGCTTAAGAATTTTCTTCAATATTGCAGTTTTCTCTCTGTTGTATTTTATAAAATATTTGTTACTTGCTATTTCGTTATTATGCAACGCACGTAATCAAAGTCAAGCAATTAAAACTCATTCATTTTGCGTTGAGCCTCACTGCTTCAGTGTTTGCTTTGCAGAATTCAGAATTAGGTAAAAGCATATTTCACTGTATATAGAATCGCTTGCTGTTATTGTTTGTGACCATTGTATTCCACTTAATTCTGCTTGATACAAATGTGACCTGCTGCATGATTAAATAACTAAAATGAAACAAAAGCTACTGCAACAGTGGTGTATAAAATGTATTTCTTAAGTCGCTCATTCGTAGTCTTGAACAGCTGGTCACTTCATCACTTCAGGCACCCACGCCCCCTTTCGCTGGCTGCTTTGTAGGTCACTTCTTAACTTGAGATCCGTAACTACACTCCCGCGGGCTGTGTCTTTCCCTGAACACGCCTGAAGTTGCTTACGAGCAGCAAATGCAGATGCAGGAGGCACGAGCGCTCGCGTCGTGCACCTCGCTTATCATCCCTTGTTTTAGCGCACAGTCGCGTTGCCCTAATGTGTATATTAGACCGCAGGATAATATTTGCGACAAAAAATCCGCAGCATTGTGCGTAACGTTTTCGAATGGGTTGCCGATATCATTTGATGCGAGTTTGTTTTATTTTCCATTGGAAATTATTAGCATGCATGTCAGTAGAGGTGTTACGTCAAATCACGTGTCCGTATTACTTGAAATACAAGTGAAAGTGCATTGCGATGGAACACACGCCACATGCACAGGTCCACGTACGTGAGTTATGCTGTGCGTGTAGTAGTCCTCTTCCCCATTGTAGTAGCCGTAAAAACTGTCGAAGCCCCGGCATGTCGGCGTCAGGCTTGTCTTGTAGTAGCCGATGCTCCACTACATAGAGAAAGAGATAGATGAAGCTAGGCGCACGTCTAGCGTGCTACTCCAGGTGAATATGATTGTAAATAAAATGATTCACAAAGTGACAGAAAGTTCAGCTAGTCAACTTACTTAGACAACTCCTACTTAGACAACTCCTCTAGGAGTTGTCTAAGTATGCGTAAGCATTGTGCCACATGCTCAACTCCACGCAGCCCGGTGCCATCATCAATATTTTGAAACTTGTTCCTACCAGTATGAACGATGGCGCTGCGGCGAGACAAATTGCTGCGGACGGCAGGGCAAGGGGCCCTGTTGACGTTCCGATCGTTATAAGCCGTTATCGCTGTTTAGCGCCTTATCCATCCGTGCCGAATCATTATGATCTGTGATCATTATGTATATTCAAATTCGTATATTTAAACTCGTATATTCAAATTACAATCCGACGCTATCACGTCTGTAGCTTGCGGTTAAGTCGTACTTTACGATTTTTCTCACGGATTTGACTTTGAGGAATTCAATTTTGTTCACCAGGAAACTGCGTCGCGCAAGGGTCTGCGCGGTCGGGGTGGTTCGGGATGATTATTTCCGCCAACGACGCCGGCGAGCCCACGCCGACGTCGGATTTTTCTGCGACATGGGGCCCTTAATATTATTGCGATAGCAATTATATGGACACTCAAAGAGGATTTCAGCCGTCGTCGTCGCCGTCGCCGTCGCCATGAGGTTCCGTATGACGTCAACGCAGATGAAATCGTCGCCGCGCGTCGGACGCTGTATGTGCGAGTGAAAGGGCGCGAGGGACGCGCGCTTTCACGAGGAGCGAACGCACGTCGGAGAACAAACGCGCGTTCGGCGCCGTGCTCCCCGTTGCTGGTGTTGCTGCATGTCCATGTTTATACAGCTGATAAAAGTACTATCCTTACTCCGTATAGCTCTCTACCAAGTTGCTACCGCAATTGATGCTTCGCATTTCGGGTGAAACTGCGCCAATTTTTTCAAGGAAAACTTAAATTTCCACGGTAGGTGCATAGTGAGTCAGTGCTACTTTGCAATTCAAGAATATCAGATTAATGCTCTTAAAGATAAAAAGTCGCCGTTTGAAGCATTGATTGCAATGGCAATTGACTAGGCGAAAGCGATACGAAGTAAGAATAGTAGTTTTATCGGCCGTATAAACTTGCACACGTAGGCATGCTAACTAAATTAACAAGCACGGTGTCACGCGTGCACAAATAAACATAAACGAATTGACCTTCGTCCCGCCGCTCGCATCAACGCGAACTAAGCCGCGAAAACACAGCGTAGGGAGGACTGAGCCCCCGCAGCAGATGGTTTTCAAGATACAGAAGGCGGCCTCACCCCCCCCCCCTGCCCTCTCCCGGAGCCTTGAGGAGCCTTGCGGCACAGCGGGCGCACGTGGTTGCTCGGGCGGCGCTGAGTAGAACGCGCCCCCTCCCCTCCCTCTCCTCCCTCCGGAGCACTGCGCGCGACTGGAAGACGGCGCGCTTCTTTCAAGCTTCCCGCCCAGCGTGCGCGAGATTGCGCCGATGTCGCTGGCTTACTCTCGCACGCTTTCACTCGCACATAGAGCATATACGGCGCGTGGTGACGATTTTATCGCCCGGGGACTTTATTCGGAACCTCACAGCGACGGCGGCAGAAATGCGCCTGGACTGTCCATACATTTGCTATCGCAATAATACACCGAGAGACGGGACCTTAGATTTCCATATTACCTTGCCAGAAACCAGTTTTTCCTGCGAAGCTGTTAAGGACTAGTTCCCCCATGCAGGATCGTGTCCGCGAGTAAAAAAAACCTCTCATCAGCATTTCGGCTCCATGTGCGTGGGGGTCTGGATCCATGTGCGTGGCGGTTTCCTGCCAGTTGTGCCTTAGCACAGGTGCCAAAAGGGATGACTAGCATGACTCATAGGTCATCACATCAATAGCATCACATGCTCGTCAGTTGCGTCATGATTACCAATATTAAAATCACATGTGGCGCATACCCCAATTGGATATGCGGGTATGAGCCAGGGATATGAGGATATGAGCCAGGGATATGTAGGTATGAGCCAGGGACAAAAAGGAAGGAATAAAGGAAAGAAAAAGCCGGCAGATACGACGCCCTGTCAGAATCGACGTTTTGCGAAGCAGTGTTCACGGAGCCTATCAAGGTAACGAAACGACCATGAGAGCACCAAGACGTAGGCGGCTCTTTCATGACCTACATAATACGCATGTCATGAATTTTATGTCATGAGTCCTCAGGAGTCCCTTTAGCTATACCTAAGAGACCTTGAAGCGAAAGCCTTAGTCGTGCTCATGACTACGACTTCGACCACAGTCATTTAGTGTTTCATTCCCTTAGTGTCCACGTCCGAAACTATTTCAGTGGTTGTTCAGTATTAATCTTTTTTGTTGAGTCATTGTAATTTTTGTTGAGTCATTCCCATAAATATGACTTCTACCATTATCCTTTTCTGTTTCCTTCACTAACACTGCCGCGATCCATTCCGCCAGGACCCACGTCCGAACCCATTCCAGTGGTTTATGAGTGTTACTCATTTTTTCGGTGAGTCATTGTCATTTTTGCTGAGTCATACTGATGACTATGACTTCTAACACCACCCTTTAGTGTTTCCTTCACTTAGTACCCACGTCCGAACCCATTACAGTGGTTTTGAGTGGTAATGTGTTTTCGCTGAGTCATTGTCATTCTTGCTGAGTCATGCTCATGACTATGACTTCTACCATCATTCTTGAGTGTTTGCTTCACTTAGTACCCACGCCCGAACCCATTCCAGTGGTTTTGAGTGTTAATGTCTGTTCGCTGGGTCATTGTCATTTTAGGCGGCTGTTTCATGACTTATATGACACGCATGTCATGAAATTCATGCCATGAATTATAATTTATGGTCGACATCCACTCTTGTCATACTGTGCCAATTTTGGTGCCTACCAAGTTGACAAAACGGCCATGAGAGCGCCAAGATGTCGGCGGCTGTTTCATGACATATATGACACACGTTATGACACCCACGTCATGACCTATCATTTAAGTTCGTCATACCATTTTCTGATACTATGCCAATTTTGGTAAATACCAAGGTAACGTTACAACCATGAGAGCACCAAGACGTAGGCGGCCAGACAGACAGACAGACAGACAGACAGACAGACAGACAGACAGACAGACAGACAGACAGACAGACAGACAGACAGACAGACAGACAGACAGACAGACAGACAGACAGACAGACAGACAGACAGACAGACAGACAGACAGACAGACAGACAGACAGACAGACAGACAGACAGACGGACGGACGGACGGACGGACGGACGGACGGACGGACGGACGGACGGACGGACGGACGGACGGACGGACAGCGGTATGTCGCCGCGGGATCCTGTTTCCACACGAAGCGCAGCGCAGCGTCACCGATGTTCGCTGCAATCTTTCTTCGCCTGCTCAGGGCTCAGAATAAACGCACGCGGCACAAATTGTGCATCGTAAGCTCGCAATAATATTTCCGGCATGACAGACCACCACAAACAATTCGAATTCACTCTGACGAAGGGAGACGCACAGAGCTGACGCGACTCGGCCCAGTTCGAAGCGAGGGCGGCCATGTTAGGCATGTTCTCCGTCGGCGGGGACACCGGCCGTCCGGCTCATGACGTCACCTGAAGTGCGGGCCTATTGGTGCCGGATCGTGTGCATCCGCCTTTGAGGGGCAAATGCCGCTGTCTTCTAAAGTTGTATCCGACTATAGCTTGCAACACAACTGCGGCGGCGGTGGCGCGTCGCCTCGCCGTGGTAGCCCGAGCAGACGACGTCAGAAGCCCGGCGAGCAGCGCTAGCTGCCAGCTGCGGCGGTTGCTAGGCAACGGCTCAGATCGCAGTGCGGCCACCGGCCACAGCGAAACGGCGAGAATGCAGCTAATGTAGCTCTCGCTACAGAAGAAGGAAGCTAAGAAAGAAATCGCGTGTGGCTCATACCCGCGGTGGATATTTGGGTATGAGCCGCCAAGAGCAGGAGCTGGACACATCTCACAGGATCCTGACGCTGCCGTGCAGTGTGCCACGGCTATGACGCGATGGCTCATGCGCTAGTCTATGACGATGGGGCGGACTTGGTGCAGCAAACGCTCTACTTGCCATCGCGGCGACCGAAAACAAGACGCCGGTGTCCTTGCTCTTTGACAAACCTGCTGAAGAATCTCAATATGATCAATAATGATAATATATAAATTCTCTGGTTTTCTGCCGACCTCGACTGCGCTTCCCTTCTCTTGGTATCCATTTGTAACCCTAATGGTCCACCGGTTATCCATCCTACGCATTACATGGCCTGCCCAGCTCCATTTTTTTTTCTCCTAATGACAATTATAATACCGACTATCCCCGTTTGCTCTCTGATCCACACCGCTCTCTTCCTGTCTCTTAACGTTAGTCCTAAAATTTTATTGCGATAGCAATTATATGGACACTTCAACCGGATTTCTGCCGTCGGCGTCGCCGTCGCCGTGAGGTTCCGTATAGATAAAATCTTCGCCGCGCGCCGTATGCCCCAGCGGAAGCATGCGGGGACGCGCGCTATCACGGAGAGCGAACGCACTCAATCTCCCACGCGCAAGCAAGGAAGCGGAAAGCCAGCGCCGGAGGGAGCAGGGGGGGGGGGGGGGGGTCACTTCTCTGCCAACAACCGCGCTCGTCGCTCGTCCGCACAGTCTCTTATCTCTCCCACGCGCAAGCAAGGAAGCGGGAAGCCAGCGTAGGAGGGAGCGGGGGGGGGGGGGGGGGGGCGCACTTCTACGCTGCCAACAACCGCGCTCGTCGGAAACGCCGCCTGCAAAGACAACAAACTCCGGGTAAGCAGGACCCAGTCGGGCAAACCGCGGCATCGAAAACCCAGGCGTCAGCCACCGACGCGAAATCCAGTTCGCCAGCTACCTGCGAGGAGCGTGGAGCCCGAACACCCATTTCTGAAGACGCGAGCAGGCCTCGCCGACGCGCGCCTCCGCTCCCGCGCACCGACATGAAAATCATCATCCGCCCGGCCCCGGGCCTCATACTTCGAAAACTACAGACCCATCAAGTGCCAGGGCGATCGTCCAAGCCACCGGAGGGGCGCCGACCTGCAAGGGGGACGATTTCATCACCCGCCTGCGACCCGGCTCGAATATCATCATCGTGAGCACCCCTCACGAGGGTACGGCGGCCACCCTCATGAAAATTATGAGCCTCACGTTCCACGGACGATCACACCCTGTGAAGGTGTATCTATCAACACCCGAGGACCTGCTTAAAGGTGTCGTACACGGCATCGACGTAGGCACCAGCGAAGAAGAGCTTATGGCGAATCTTCGAGTCCGCACACATGGAGTCCGCATCGTGCGGGCCCGTATGCTTGGTCAATCTCAGACAGCCCTGCTCCACTTTGAGGGACCCCAGGTGCCTAGATTTGTGTACTTCTACGGAGGGGAGATGCCTTGCCGAGACTACCAGCCGACAAGGCAGTTCTGCCCCATCTGCAGAACCACCGGACATCGACCAGACGTCTGCCCCAACCCAACGGTTCGCGCGTGCAATACCTGCAACCACCCTAACCCAGAAGCCGGTCACACTTGTGTTCCGAAGTGCGCCCTGTGCGGAGGGGCCCATCTCACGGCCGCAAAAGACTGCAACAATAAACTAAAGCGCATTCGCCCCCGAGGGAAACCAGCCTCCACGACCGCCCCCAAAACCCAACGACATCCCCGCCCGCGGTGGTTCAGCTCCGAGCGGGAAGACTCCGACTCCGACTACTCGAAGTCGTCGATGACCTGCAGATCCCGGTCCGGTTCCAGCCCGAGGTCCAGGTCCCGCTCCTGTTCGCGGCCCCGGCCTCATTTCCGGTCGCCCAGACGGCGATCTCAGTCGACGTCCAAGCAACAGCAGCAGGGTACACCCATCACAGCGGCGCCCAAAGATAAGGGGTCCCAGCAAAACCAACGGAAGACCAAGGCAGCCTCACCCAAGAGGACCAACACCAAAGAACAAGAGGTAAGCTGGGCAGCAGTAGCCTCCCCCTCGTATAAAAAACCACAGACGCCACCGCCCACGAAATTCGAACAGGAACTCGCGAGCATGCGCGCACAGATACAAACACTCACACAAGAAAACAGACAACTCAAACAACAAGTGATACAGCTCACACAAAAACCACAAGAGATGGCACCACACCAGGCCATCATTGACCTAAAAACCAATGTCGATGCCATCCAAACCCAGATGCAAGCCTTCATGGATGCTACACGCGCCCAGATGGAACAAATAACACAGACTGCCCTACAACGCACAGAGGCAGCAATCAAGCACATGGAAGCCGCTGTAGACAGCAAGCTTAAGGGCCAGCTTCACTCCATAAAACTGCGAAAAACACTACGACAGAACCTCTGCAAAGTCACACCTGCGGCAGGACATAACCGACACCAAAACCCATCACCGATCATAACATCACCGACCACAACACCCAACAATGCCTAGACCACACAAGCAAGTCAAAGAAAACTTAGAAATTTGGCAATGGAACTGCCGTGGGTACCGAAGGAAAAAAGGGCTACTGACACAATTGATCGCTCAATCCTCAAAGCCGCCAGGGGTCATAGCCCTACAAGAGCTCGGTACCCGACCAACACTACATGGCTACGAGGAATACCACGCAAGTCAAGACGACAAATGGAAGGTAGCCACACTCGTGGACAAGAACATAACAACTATACAACACAAATCTATACACGACGTAGATGTACAACATGTACTCCTAGAATTCGTGTACAAAGCAATCAGACAAAGAGTGCCTTTGTTCTAAACGTCTACTGCCCCCCCAGCCAAAGGCGGGCAAACATTGACAAACTCTTCAGGGACACTCTCCGCCTTGCCAAAGACCGCCCTCTGGTAATCATGGGCGATTTCAACGCTCAGAACACGCTATGGGGGTATCAGAGGCAGGACTGGAAGGGTCTCCAGCTAGAAACACTAATGGAACAGAGTCACCTCACACTGATCACAGACCCGAACACTCCGACGAGGGAAGGGAACAGCGTAACACGCGACACCACTCCCGACCTCACCTTCATCACACAAACCACGCGAGCCGAATGGCTCAACACACTCGAAAACTTAGGCAGCGATCACTACATACTGAACATAACGCTACAAACCGGACGCCTACGCAGGCAGATCGGCACAGCCAAAATCACTGACTGGCGAAAAATTAGGGAAGCCCAAGAACAGGACACAGACACAATCACGAACCTGGAAGACTGGTGCGACAACCTCCGTCGACAGAAACAACACCATACAAAGGAAATTGCCAGAACGGAAGAGACCCCAGAAGTGGATCCCCACCTACTACACCTGTGGGACGCCAAACGAGGTCTCACCCGCCGTTGGAAAACACAGAAGTACAACAGGAAACTGAAGACACGCATAGCACAAATAACAGCGGAAGCAGAAGAATATGCCATGCAACTCGCCTCGGCGAACTGGTATCGATTCTGCGACTCCTTCGGTGGCACCCTGGGTACCGCCAAAACGTGGCACATACTCAAAGCCATCCTGGACCCCACCAAAACCAAAGGAGAGGGGCACAAGGCCCTGGAGCGGCTACTACACACCTACCCAGGCAGCCAACAAGACCTCATCGACGCCATCAAGAACAAGTGCTATGGAGATCCAGCTCCCACGCAACCATGTACAACACCATACATGGGACAACCCAACCCACTTTTGGACGAACCCATCACAGAAAACGAGGTGAGAGCGGCCATCGCAGCCACCACCCGTAACACAGCGGCGGGCACGGACCGTATCACGAACGCCATGATCAGAAACCTTAGCGACAAGGCCATCTCCGCGCTCACGGCCTTTCTCAACCAACACTGGGAACAAGGTACGGTGCCGGCGATGTGGAAACACGCACGCATAATCATGATCCCCAAACCGGGGAAGAAATTGGCAATTGAAAATCTGAGACCAATCTCGCTCACATCCTGCCTCGGCAAGGTGTACGAGAAAATCATACACAAGAGACTACAGGGACACTTAGAAGACAACAAGCACCTGCCAGACACCATGTTTGGTTTCCGTGCAGGCTTGTCCACACAAGACGTTTTACTGCAAATCAAGGAAGAAGTCCTCAGCAACGTTCCCCGCAGCGGCGAACATGCCCTCCTAGCAATCGACATCAAAGGAGCTTTCGACAACGTCAGCCACCAAGGAATCCTAGAAGGGCTCGCCAACACCAACTGCGGTGAGCGAACGTACAAGTACGTTCAGAGCTTCCTAAGCCACCGCACGGCAGAGCTGAAGATTGGGGAGATCCAGACTGCAGTATACCACCCTCCCAACAAGGGCACACCACAAGGAGCAGTCATCTCACCCACGCTCTTCAATGTCGCCATGATCGGCCTCGCAAGAAAACTGCAGGACGTAGAAGGCCTCCGCCACGCCTTCTACGCAGACGACATAACACTCTGGACCACAACAGGGTCCCTTATTGAAAAAGAAGAACGGCTGCAAACTGCAGCTGACCTCATCCAAGAATACGTCAGCCAACGGGGACTACAATGCTCGCCCGAGAAATCTGAACTCATACGAGTCTGGCGAGGCCGGGGTAACCACACAGTCCCCACAGACCCAACACGAAAAATCGAGGTACACCTCAACGGGAGCCTCATACCAGAAACGTCATTGCTCAGGGTGCTGGGCATGTGGCTGCAGTCTAACCAGCGTGCTACACACACCCTTACGCTCCTCAAAACCAGTGTCAAGGCGATATCACGCATGATATCCCGTGTAACATCGAAGAATAGAGGCATGAAGGAAGGGGACACACTCCGACTGGTCAAAAGCCTGGTGGTGAGCAGAATAACATACAGCCTGCCCTACTACCATCTCACACAATCTGAGACGAAACAGGCCGACACGCTCTTGAGGATGGCTTTCAAGACCGCTCTCCGCCTGCCGATGAGTACATCGACTGAGAAATTATTGGCGCTGGGGTTACACAACACCCTCAGCGAACTCACAGAAGCCCTTCACGTCTCACAACAACAGAGACTTGCGCGGACTCACACAGGCCGGCAGGTCCTACAAACTTTGGGCTTCAAAGCCACAACAACACGAACCCAAGAAACCTGCACGATACCTCGTCACGTCCAGGACAGGTATCACATTGCCCCAATACCACGCAACATGGACCCTAACCTACACTCCGGAAGGAGGAAAGCAAGGGCCCAATACATAGAGAAAACATTCAGGTTCGATACCACGGCCCGTTTTACGGACGCCGCTATGTACGGAACGAAGAAAAAGGGCGCAGTGGCAGTGGTATGCGACCGCCGAGGCCACGTCACCTCCAGTGCATCGACCCGCCCCTGCACGATCACGGAAGCGGAAGAACTGGCCATCGCGTTAGCCATCCGCGAAGGTCAACACGCAAGAAAACCACTGACGATCCTCACGGACTCCCAGCAGGCCTGCCGCAACTTCCTACAGGGAAGAATCGCAAGACCTGCGGCACAAGTCCTAGCCCAAATACCCAAGGAGGACACTGACGACAACACCATCATAACCATCATTTGGATACCGGGTCACGCTGCCATCACGGGTAACCTGTATGCCGACAGAGCAGCTCGAGAATTTGCATATAACCGAGCACTCATCACGCCGACTGCAGATGACCCTGACCCAGTTGACCCCGAGTATTCAGCAATCCTGAACTACCACAGAGGGAGTCGCTTGCGATATCCCCCACCCCATCGAATACTAAAGACGGAGGATGCCGCTGCCTGGCGTAGGCTCCAGACAGGCACTTACACGAACCTACACATATTACATCGCCTGCACCCCACAGCCTACAGGGACGAATGCCCGTGGTGTGGGGCCACACCAACCCTATACCACATTACGTGGGAGTGCACGCTACACAACATAGAAAACCATGACACGAACACCACGAGGGAGCAATGGGAGGCACTGCTGTCCAGCTCGGCCCTCGACGACCAGCTCAAGCTGATCCAGAGAGCAGAGAAGATGGCAAGAGCCAGCGGAGCCCTGGACTAGGGGCCCCGACCATTAGCGATGCCCCATTGGGGCAAGACAAAACTATATTTGAATTAAAGTTTATCTATCTATCTATCTATCTATCTATCTATCTATCTATCTATCTATCTATCGTCGTTCGTTCGACCGCACCGTCTCTTATCTCCACACGGCTCTGACCTTTATGCGCCGTGCATTCGCCGCTCAGTTTCCGTTGAAGCGATAGACCGCACGTACCTTCGCCCGCTGCGCGGCGTATGCGCTCGCTGCCAGCGTTTTGACAGTCGTTGGCTGCAGTCATTCAGTGTGATCTATTCATGTTTGTTTGTGCGCGCTCACACCACGCTTGTTCATTCAGTTAGTAATAGTCGGGCCACGTTTTATAACACACGCTACACATGCAATGCTGCCCAGATCGGCAGTGCAGCACTACAGGTGTGTCCCTTCGCACGCGCTGCCCACGGTAAGCGCTTCTCATCAACACCACCGTTTCACACGCGCCTTCTCGTGGTCATCGAGTCTCTCTTCATGTCGGTCTACTTACGCCGTAGCACACCTGCTTACTTAATCAGCTCATGTTTACTACAATTCATATTGCTACCAAGGCCGCTCACCTTACTTCGTATGACATTGCTGTGTTGCTATCGCATTCATTGCTTCGCCCTTAGGGCGAAACTGTGACATTTTTTCGTTCCATCGCTCTTTGTGTGGTCCTTAACTTGTTCTCGAGCTTCTTTGTTAACCTCCAAGTTTCTGCCCCATATGTTAGCACCGGTAGAATGCAATGATTGTAGACTTTTCTTTTCAACGACAGTGGTAAGCTCCCAGTTAGGATTTGGCAATGCCTGCCGTATGCACTCCAACCCAATTTTATTCTTCTGTAAATTTCTTTCTCGTGATCAGGGTCCCCTGTGAGTAATTGACCTAGATAAACGTACTCCTTTACAGACTCTAGAGGCTGACTGGCGATCCTGAATTCTTGTTCCCTTGCCAGGCTATTGAACATTATCTTTGTCTTCTGCATATTAATCTTCAACGTGCTCACGTTGGTTTCTACGGGAATTCAGGGCGCAGGCTCCTTTCCCAAGCGCATCGCCCCTGAAGAAAGCCGAACGCCAGGCCGGGGCACGCTTGTACCCATTTGAACCAGTGGGTGCCCGGAGGCGGTGGGAATCGAACCTATAGCCTCCCGCAGCCGAGGCGGGCGCTCTACCACTAGGCAGAAGATGGGATGATGAAGTTAGGAAATTTGCAGGCGCAAGTTGGAATACGCTAGCGCAAGACAGGGGTAATTGGAGATCGCAGGGAGAGGCCTTCGTCCTGCAGTGGACATAAAATAGGATGATGATGATGATGATGATGATGATGATGATGATGATGATGATGATGATGATGATGATGATGATGATGATGATGATGATGATACATTCACTATAGCAATATTCACTGCAGCAGACCCACCATGGTCACAGCTTCGCTGGCTTCCATCTTCACAGTTGTGGAAGTGAGTTTTTTGCAAAGGCGTTCTCGTCAGTCCCCACGCGCAATACTTCGGTCTCTACTAGCTACGTCCAGGTGACGCGACGAAACCTACATCCAGGCTTTTCTTTCTTTTTTTGGCAGGCACACGGGCACAAAGTATTCAAACATTTCTGTATGGGATCACCTGGCTAGCAAGACATAGCGAGTTTGGGTGCTGAGTAAGCCATGGTCAAGTACGCATAAAACGACCACAGCAGAAAGAAAGCAATCAAACGGACACCTCACGAAGAGATATTACGAAGCTATATTTAGAAAAGACGTACCTTTCCAATGAGGTGGGTTTCGTATCCGATGTCTCTGAGATATTCGGGCAGAAGGCGCACGTTCGAAGGTAAACCCCATGGGTCGGCTACGTGAATCGCGAAGCCTTGCAACCCTGCATAGCGCGGGTAGCGGTTCATTTTGTAAATGAATAGATTTTGCATGTTACTTTTAATACTTTTACCGGGTGTTTATTTCTCACTCTTTCATTCCGGTGAGTCAGCTAGACCAACGATGGACAAATAGAAAAAGGAGCACAGCATAACGGTGACACTCGTGTCGTGTTCAGAAAGCTCTAGAATACGTGCATACGTTCCTCGCGTCCCCGGTCGAGTTATCACGGATGAAAGCATTTTTTTCTCTTGCCCGTCATTATTAATGCTCCAGGAGGCATAAGAATGTTCCCGCGAGTTTATCATGCACACGAAACAAGTTTAGCACTCTCGACATGTCAAGCGATGGCAACGCGGCCAAAATGTGACTAACATTATCTACGTAAAATGGTTCTTCCACCTTCGTTATCATGTTAAGAGAGATCCAGTTCTGTTAGCAATTGTTTCATGATAATGGCTTTGTGAAATCGCACAATGACTTGTATCCTCCATGGTGCATAGATACGCGCTAATTAATACATATACACACAAGCGTGCACGCGCATGTGCAGTTTATTTTACTTTTTGTTGTTGGTAAAAAAGTCACCTGTTCGTATGGCATAAAGTCCAGTCATGAGAGCCGACCTCGAAGGCGTGCAGGATGGCAGCGCGTAGTGGCTGTTTAATATGATGCCGTCCGCACCCAAGGCATCCAGGTTTGGCGTGGGGATCTGAGAGGACCCGTGAAAGCTGACGTCGTCCCATCCCTGCGATTATCACCAACGTGATTTTTAGGGAGAATATGAGCGCTGCTCATATCCTCAAGTGCATGAATTAAGCATTCGCGAAATATTCCGGGCTATGTATAGGCCTTGTCCATGATTATGTCTTTTAGAATCTATAATATCTACGGAGAAAGATTTGCAGCAACGATGTCGCAGCCAATAATTTACAGTTCAGAAAAAAAGCGCTGAAATGAAGCTTTTCCTGTATGGCGCAAGAACCCAAATATTCAGAGTCGCTAATTTAAGTTCACGCACGCCATCTTCTGCTCGCTCTCGGTGCTGGTTAATGGCTGCTTCATCCACAGCTGTGAGCCCCACGGAGGCTTGCTCCTCTTAACTGTCCCCGCACAGGATTACTCCCCGCATAGGCTCGTTCTTTCTAGCCCTACTCTTAGCCACGCAGTAGGTTGTTCCACTTAGCACTCCCACCACACCAATGTCTATGTGGAGCTCCAGTCTTCGAAGGGAAGATTCCAGGTTCAAAGTCAATTGTTTAATTTTACGACTGGTATGACGAAAAGATGATGGTCATTAAGATGCAGGAACTATGACGAGACTGATGCTTGTATAGGGAAAGTACCTATAACTGTATCGCTTTGAAAGAAGCACTCATAATCAGAACTGGTTTTGGCACGTAAAACCCCATAATTAAAAAGAAGCACTCAGTTTGGTTGCCCTGTGTATCAATACCCCTTTCTGTCATGATGTCTCCATATGGAGACTCGAATTTATTCGTTGACTTTTTCGTCAAAAAGTGAAGTAGTCACGTTGCACACTGGCGTTACTAATGTTCGAGACACAAATAAACGTAATGCGCGCCATGTGATATGAAGCGGCGAAACACTACTGAAGAAGAAAGTTGCAGTGGCTTAGCTCGGCTATGCCAGGATATACGTAGCGTTAGCAAAGGTTCAGCTGATTATTCTTAGCTTTCCTGGTTGTCTAGATTGTCAAGGATTAGCTTGATTGTCATGCTTACTGCTGCTCCAATAACACACACGCGGTATACGTATTATGTGGCACATGTATATAGCCTTCTTCTGTTCATTCCTCCTACGCTCAACCGCTAATTGCCAGGCAACTACTTCGGGATCCGATGAGTCAAGCTTCTCCGTTCTTCTGCGCTGTTGAGCAGCATTTGCGCTCTCCTTCTCCATGGCTATGCCACACTGGCAAACGCCAGTCAGAAGCGCAGCGGCTCCAGCGCAGTGTCAGACGGCGACTGCACAGCGAGCGCGCGCCGGCGCCAGTGCGTCTACCACGGCTACGACGTCACTCCTCTGGAATGCGCAGACCGGCGGCGGTGAGTCGCGCGCGGCGGCGGCGGAGTGCGCGAGAGGTGCCGGCTCCAGTGGCTCCGGTGCGCAAGCCGTGTGACATCACTGATCCTTGCGCATGCGCAGCACGGCTCTTGATGTGCCGCGCAAAACGGGCTTGGCTAGGCCAGTGTAGCTAACGCTACAAAAGGTCGCAGTTTCGCCCGAAAGGCGAAGCATCGATTGCGATAGCAAATTAGTGTACAGCTATACAAAGTGAGGATAATAAATTTATCGGTCGTATAAACTTGTAAACATAGGCACACTCCCTAAATTAACAAGTATAGAGTCACGCGCGCACCAGCAATCATGAATGCATCTCACTTGATGACCGTGGCAACTCGCAGCGGGCGAATTGAGCTTCGTGCCGGCGCTCGCATCAAGGCGATCTTGGGAAACATAGGGAGGGCGGACTCTGCTGCCGCCGCAGATGGCTTTCAAGATACAGCCACGCGGGCGGGTTCAGAAGGCCCTGCCCCCTCCACCCTCCTCCCCCAGGAGCCTTCCGCCTCAGTGGGAGCGCAAGGCCCCTTCACCTCCCTACCCTCCCCTCCGGAGCGTTCGGCGCGACTGGAGCCAGACTGAGTGCTTCCTTCCCGCTTCCCGCCCTTGCATGCGCGAGCAGCGACTGCCGGATCACACGTCGCACGCTTTCACTCGCACATACAGCATACGGCGCGCGGCGACGATTTTATCGCCCTTGGACTTTATACGCAACCTCACGGTGACGCCGACGGAAGAAATCCGCTTGGAGTGGCTATATAATTGCTTTCGCAATAAAAGATGTTTCAAGATGTTTCCGTCATGTTTTACGGGAGCTCTGGTGGGTCGCGCCTCAAATTTCTCTTTTACTGCAGCCTAAACCTTCCAGAACAGTTAAATATCTATGATTTATGTAAAGAAATAGCTATTTTTTTTTTGAAAAAAATTGGAGGACGCTTAAGCTTCGCCTTTAAGAGTGGAACGCGATAGCGTTATTGGGCTCCGTTCGATAACGTTTTCCTTTAAGAGTAGGCTTCACTGCAACGCACCACGTGGGAAAGCCAGCTTATGAAGACTAAGCTTACACTGATCCCCTTAAAATCGGCTTCACTTTTAAACACAAATGCATTGCTGGGTAGACATTTTTACAGAAGCAATTTAGCCGTCTTAAGCAGGGTAATATCATCAGCAATTTCGATGACACAGTAAAAGCAGCGGAAGAATTCTATACTGACCTGCACAGTGACCCAGAGCAGCCAAGCTACTTTCATTCGAAGTAGTGATGAACAGGATACAGAGGCTCCTTCTAAACTAGCGACGAAGTTAGAAAGGCCTTGTAAGACATGACCAGCTGCTGGAGAAGATGGAATAACAGTCAATTTAATCGAGGATAGAGAAGATATCATACTTGAAAAGCTTGCGGCCCTTTATACACGATGCCTTACGACTTCAAGTGTACCAGAAAGCTGAAAGAACGCCAATATTATACTCATCCACAAGAAGGGGAACATTAAAGAATTGAAGAATTATAGACCCATTAGATTGCTTTAAGTGTTGTATAAAATATTCACTAAGATAATTTCCAATAGAACCAGGACAACACTGACTTCAGTCAACCAAGAGAACAGGCTAGCTTCAGGAAGGGATATTCTACGATGGATCATATCCGTGTCGTCAATCAGGTAATCGAGAAATCTGCGGAGTACAATCAACCTCTCTAAATGTCTTTCATAGATTAGTAAAAGGCATTTCATTCAGTAGAGATACCAGCAGTCATAGAGGCATTGCGTAATCAAGGAGTAGAGGAGGCATACGTGAATATCTTGGCAAACATCTACAAGGATTCCACCGCTACCTTGGTTCTCCACAAGAAAAGTAGCAAGTTACCTATCAATAAAGGGGTCAAGCAAGGAGGCAGCAATCTCTCCAATGCTATTCACTGCATGCTTAGAAGAAGTATTCAAGTTCTTAGACTGGGAACGCTTAGGAGTGAGGATCAACGGCGAACACCTCAGCAACCTTCGGTTTGCAGATAATATTGTCCCATTCAGCAACAATGGCGACGAATTGCAACAAATGATTGAGGACCTTAACCGAGAAAGTGGAAGAGTAGGGTTGAAGACTAATATGCAGAAGACATAGATAATGCCTGGCAAGGAAACAAGAATTCAGGATCGCCAGTCAGCCCCTATAGAGTCTGCAAAGGAGTACGTTTATCTAGGTCAATTACTCACAGGGGACCCTGATCATCAGAAGGAAATTTAACAGAAGAATAAAATTGGGTTGGAGTGCGTACAGCAGGCATTACTAAATTCTGACTGGAAGCTTACCACTGTCGTTGAAAAGAAAAGTGTACAATCATTGCATTCTACCGGTGCTAGCATATGGGGCAAAACTTGGAGGTTAACAAGTAATCTCGAGAACAAGTTAAGGACCGCGCAAAGAGCGATGGAATGGAAAATGTTAGGCGTAACGTTGAGAGACAGGAAGAGAGCGGTGTGGATTAGAGAGCAAACGGAAATGGCCAATATTCTAGTTGACATTAAGCGGAAACAATTGAGCTGGGCAGGCCATGTAACGCGAAGGATGAATGGCCGGTGGACTAGGGGCCGTATTCTGAAACGTTCCACACTTCGGTGAAATTTCTTTTTAGGGGCGAAGCTCCTTAGGGTGTGGGTCTGTCCCTCCACTGTAGTATGTAGTAGTAGTAGGTAGCCACGTCTACTTTTATGAAAAAAAAAGAAAATTCCGAAAGTTGTGTCCGTAGCGCGGAATCGAACCAGGGACCCCTCGCTTCCGAACGCGTGGCGCTAACCACAACGCCACGAAGCGCACATGGACACACGCACCACGATGACAATAAATACCCAACATTAACGAAAGACTGCGCGTTTCTAACGCGTTTGTGCTAGCGCGTTACGGCCCGTGTAAGAAGCTGGTGTAAGACGCTGTGGCCTCTCCGCCTTACCCCCGTATTCATAAACGCTCCTCGACTTGAAGTTGACTTGCCACCGCCTTGGGCAGCGCGTTCGAAACGCGTTGAAGGCGGTGGCAAGTCAAGTTCAAGTCGAGGAGCGTTTCTGAATACGGGGGTTATACTCTCTCAGCAGTCATGTGACGGCGTCGGCAAACGCGGTGCACGTTCCGGCATGTGTAAACGGCTGCGTAAGACGCTGTGGCCTCTCCCCCTTACTAGAGAGTACTGCACGTTTCTAACACGTTTGTGCTAGCGTCCCCTTAAGCGGGAGATGGTGCAATTATAATGAAGGGCGCTGTTATAAAATAGGAATGACGTCACATATGGCGCGTGTCATTGGTGGAAGTCAATCGTTCGATTTAGTGTGGCGAGACTGGGCGAATTACACGGAAGATTCACGGTTTACCGGTGATTCCCTCCGGAGCTTCGCCCACTCATCATCATTCACCCCGTGGATATGCGGTGTTTTTTTTTTTCGCTTTCAGGCGCGCGCTGGTTGACTGGTTGAGCAAAATTGAATGACGTCAGGCTCAACCATCCAATCAGCTCATCCAATTTTGATAAAACGGCCAATCATCGCGCGCCTGAAAGCAAAAAAGCAATTTCGCCGAAGTGGAACGTTTCAGAATACGGCCTCATTAGAGTTACAGAATGGATACCAAGAGAAGGGAAGCGCAGTCGAGGACGGCAGAAAACTAGGTGGGGTTATGAAGTTAGGAAATTTTCAGGCGCAAGTTGGAATCAACTAGCGCAAGACAGGGGTAATTGGAGATCGCAGGGAGAGGCCTTCGTCCTGCAGTGGACATACATATAGGCTGAGGATGATGATAATGATATCAAAATGTGAAGGCCCTAGGACATTTTTTTTTATTTTTTAATGAATTGTTTGATGTTGCCTCGAGGTGCGCGCGTGCCCAAAATTTAGAAAGGCCCGGTTTTCAACACTCCCCTCAATGTTGCCTAAAACCAAAGTACAGCAAGACACCATCAGAATTCGAGGACGCTTAATCTTCGCCTTTAAGAGTGGAACGCGATAGCATTCAAAGATCCCTGGCTGCTTATCAGGCTATTTTTCTCGTATATTCAAATTACAATCCGACGCTATCACGTCTGTAGGTAGTGGTTTAAGTCGTACTTTACGATTTTTCTGGCGGATTTTACCGTGAGAAATTCAATTTGTGTTCGCTAACGCCTTGCGTCACGCGAAGGGCCTGTGCGGTCGGGGTGGCTCGGGATGATGTGGTTCGGCATGATTATTTCCGCCAGACGCCGATGTTTAACGCAGACGCCGAAGCCGCCACCGACGCCGAGGTCGGATTTTCTGCGACACGGGGCCTTTAAGGCTTTCGCGTTAAAACAGTTACACAATACTCAGGGTTCTCTTACTGAATAGTGTTGACCCTGTTTAGGTCCGCGTCTCCATACGGAGACACCATGACTTACTCTTTCTTTAGTACGCCGGCGACCTATACGCACCGCGCGATAATTTAAAGATACCGACGCTTTCATGGACATGTCGCGCCATCTAGTAAACTGTGGAATAAATAAAGTTTTATTTTTCGAGTTTTCTTATCATTTATGAATGGCGGCAATTTTTAAATGTGGAACAAATATCGCCGTACGCAATGTTTGATCGTGAAGATGGTAGGTTCTCTCGTTTCCGGACCATCGAGCGAATGAAGTCGGTCTCGCAATTCTGTCGCATCCTTGAGTGGCTGTCTGGACTCCTTGTTTGATACCAGATCAATAGAGTTTCGTTCGGGTGAAGCAGACCCGCAGAACCAACCCGGATCGTTGTTTTTGTATTTGAGAATTTTTTCAGCGCTGCAATTTAGTACTGTTTTTTTAATGTCCTTCCTCAATAGATCATTTTATCATCTTGCTATAAACATGTTGCGATAATTTTTGCGTGAGGTACATTGTGAAGAACCACTGGCCTGCGGTGTAAGTACGAGAACTATATAGAGCGAAATCCCGGGTCCGCTGCCGTAAATGCTATGTTTTCCTGGGCATCGCAGCTGAGAAGGGCTGTTTCTTCTAATATCATAACCGGGGAACGCTTATATGCACGACTCGCTCAGCCGTAAATAAATGATTTCCGACCTTTCTGTAAACTGCCAAACTGTACTTGCAAAAAAAAAAAATGAGTATTGAGTCACGTTGTCTCCATATGACGACGCGACCGAATTTTCATAACTGTCCTAGAGAGGTGATTTTTTTTTCTTCGGCACACCTAAAATATCAATAGCAGCAAGTTTTAACATTTTCTCTGCAGAATATCATAATTATTAACTGAAGGAGATACTAATATTTCAAAGCATGTTAAACTGTTGTATAGCACATTTATTGAAGCAGGTGAGCAATATAACCTGTGAAATATCTGACCAATTATGGCCGCCGTAAGCAAGTTATTTTGCATATACAGAACATTATCTATGTCATGTTCTAGAAATAGCCAATAATGATAGCATTTATAGGTTACATCAGACTATCTATTCCGATATAACCAATTAGACAAAGCAGCTTGAACAAATGAAAAATAGGAATCCTGCTAGGGCGTGAGAACCCAAAATTCAGAATAGCACTGAGAAAATTGTCTGTCTGTATAGTGCTAGACATTCTAAGGCCGACTGCTATTAGCGGCGAAGAGTTGCGGTCGCGCCCTCTCCCAACTGACGTCACGGCCAGGACACCGCTCGCTCCGGCTCGCTCGGCTGCCACGCTCGCGGGGTCACTTCGTGCATGTTAGAAAATAAGTACGCGTCAACCATGCTTCCTGAAGTACGTTACTGTTGTCACGCCTAACGTGCAGTTTGATTTCTATCAAAACCACCTAGTCGTGAACATCTTAAGCTTAGATATTGGAAGCTACGTAGAGTTGAAGGGGTCCACTGCTCATGCAATGCAGAAATGCCTTGTATAAGTCAATAAATTTTGTTGAGAAAGAATGCTCGCAAATTCAGCGGGTGAAAATTGGGGCCACGTTTTGTTCAGAGCGTGAAGATTGCCTTGATTACATTGTTGTGACAGACACTGCATTATAAATGGAACTTTGCCATTTGGCGTGAACATTGTAAATGCGCATATAATACGGATGCCACCTTAAAACCTTCCATTGAGTGTTTATTGGTTGGGTGAGTCGTTCTAATGAAGTGTAGGCACTACAATAATGGGGAGGAAGCTCACCGTCTGCCATCACGCTCAAAGCTCCAAGGGGATGGGAGGGAAGTGGAGCGTTTTACTCCGGCTGCCGCTGCATATGGCGCGCCCGAGCGCGGGCGCCCGGGCACTATCTTGAAAGCGATCTGCGATGGGGACAGAGAGGCCTAGTGCTGATAGCTTCGTTTGCGCTGTGTTCTCGCCGCTTAGTTCGTATTGAAGTGAGAAGCAGCACGAAGGTCAATCGCTCGCTGCTACCGCGCGCTTCCTCACGCCAGCGTTTTTTTAGTGAGTGTCCGCGGTCATCGAGTGAGATGTGTTCATGTTTTCTTGTGCGCGCTTGTTAATTTCGTTAATAAGCGAAAGTTTAGTAGTTTATATGGCCGATAAAACAACTATGCTTACTTCGTATAGCTGTCTAATAATTTGATATCGCAATCGATGGTTAGCCTTTCTGGCAAAACTGCGACTTTTTCCTCCCTGTGTCTTTAAGCGGTTTATACCTGTAACAATGCTGTACCCTTGCATCATCGCTTTGTTCGAGAATGATTTGTGACGGGAATAAAAGTACGCAAAACAAAACGGAGAATGTATTTACGGAATATATACAGAGAGAAGCTACAGTCGAGGCGGCGGAACAATAACCACATGACCGCTTCTTCGATCGTCTTCATCCCCCTTACTGGCGCCTTTTCCAGTGTACACGAATGGATTGTAGCACTTGACTCCTGCCAGTGGAAGGGACGTCTCGGCGTTCAGGGAAGTGAAAAGTTTGCGAAGAAGCAGTGGTTCAGACGGCAGACGTGCATGACATCAATATATGGTACGGAAGATCACGAGCTACCGTCGACCGGGGCGATCTCGCATGTCACTTCAGGGAGCTGGCGGAGAACCTTGTAAGGCCCAGAGTAGCGAGACAGAATATTCGAAAACAAGCCCACGTGGCGGCAAGGCTTCCAAATAAGGACCAAAGAGCCTGGAGAGAAGCTGAACGGTTCTGTGGTGGCTGTCGTAGCGGGCCTTTTGGGATAGCTGCGAGTAAAAGAGACGATCCCGTGCAATCTGGCGAGCTGTTCGAGCTTCAGCAGCAGCATGGTGGGCGTACTCTGAAAGAGCGCACGCAGCTGATGGCAGAGTATACTCGCAAAATGCAATGTTGTGTAGCAGCCAGACAACACGTAAAAGGGGGAAACGCCAGCAGTATCGTGGCGGAACGAGTTCTACGCGATACTTACATAAGGCAAAGTGATGTGCCAATTACGATTATCTGCAGTAACTTACCTAGATAGGATCTTCGTCAGCATGCGATTAAACCGTTCGGTAAGCCCATTTGTTTTCGGATAGTAGGCAGTTGTTAGCTTGTGACGTGTGGAACACGAACGAAGAAGGTCGTCGACGTCTTTTGAAAGAAATGAACGACCGCGAGCTGTCGTGGCGTGCCGTGCTGGAGAATGACGTCGTGAAGCAGAAAGTCGGCGACGTCAGTGGCCCAGCGTATCGGCAGTGCCCAGATAATGGCATGTCGTGTGGCGTAGTCAGTAGTTACGGCAATCCACTTGTTCCCGGTAAAAGCAGTTGTAAATGGTCCAACGAGATCGAGGCCCACGTGTTCGAACGGGACCGTTGGAAGGTCGATAGGCTGAAGTGGACCGGTGGGCAACAAGGGAAGGTGCTTGCGGCCTCACAAGCAGCAACATACCGGCGCACATAACGCTAAAGGCCTGACCAAAAGAACCGACGTCGCACGCGGTCGTATGTGCGGGACACTCCAACATGTCGAACAGTTGGGGAAGCCTAACTGTGGAACGAAGAGTCGTAGGAAGTACAAGCAGAAGGCCTGAGTCGTCAGAGTTTGTATTGCGCCGGTAGAGAATGCTCTCACGGAGCACAAACAGGTAGAGAAATGGGTCGGAGGGGTGAGAGCGTAGACGGTTGATTATGGGGCGTAAGTCTGAATTAGTGAGCTGTGCTTTCTGGATTTCACTAAAGTCATAGATGGCGAGGACGCACGCAGCGCAATCATGCAAAGCGGAGTCGGTAGATTCAACGAGATGACGGGACAGGCACTGAGCATCTTGGTGCATTCAGCCGGATTTGTATATGACATTAAAGGTATACTTCTAAAGCTTTAATTCCACGTTGTCAGGTCGGATTTTTAAGGGAGGACGACCAGCATAAGGCATGTTGGTCCGTTATGACCAACAACCTGCGGCCAAGCAAGTATGGCCTAAATTTTGCGACCATTTGAACTAGAGCGAGGCATTCCCATCCAGAGATCAAAACTTGCGATCGGGTAGGGAGAGGCAGTGACTGACATATGACACGGCCTTGTCCTTGTTGCCTCTGGGCGAAGACAGCGATGATGCCGCGTCCGCTGGCGGCGGTGCGAGCTTCCGTGGAGGGGTGTCAAAATGGACCACGAAGGGTGGAATAGTAATTAATCTAGTGAGAGTGTGAAACAGTGGCGTAGCCAGAAATTTTGTTCGGGGGGGGGGGCTCAGGTTGCAGCGCGGCCTCCTCATAAATTTTTCGAGGGATCAAATACATGAATAATAACGGCATTGCCATTGCCAATGCCATTGTATATTATATGCTGCAAACGAATTATTGAACGCTATGCACTGTGAATACAAGTAAAGTATGTATTTTTGTTCATAAGAAATATACTCGTATGTCCCCAAAATTGTGGCAGAAATAACTGATATCAATGCTTCCGCATTTTTTGTCTATTTATTAAGTAGAGAAAGTATCACGCGAACTTTATAACTATATCAGTTCAAAACCAGCAACGCAGTGCATGCAGCTGATATGAAAAACGTAAAGGCCATGAAATTAACAAGTTCAGGACAAATATTTTGATGAATCTATGTCATTCACGAACCTTGTTTACATTTTTGTACACATGCAACGGCCAGGGAAAAACCTCAATGACGTTTTACTTCGTTGCAATGGATTGCGCAGGAACAGCTGTTACCAGTCGGGTATTGTGAGTAATTGCACCGAAATTATAGTCGCAACAGTGAGTACATATAAAAAGCAGGAGTTCTACAAAATATACATTAGAAATGCGAAGATGGAATGGAATATACAAATGCGAAGATACAATTTGATAAAGGGCAAAAAATGTCGCTGCAAGCAAAGTTCACTGCTTGTATACACAAAACCTCGCAACAAGATATTTAAATTTACGTATGAGTCTCCAATAAATCTACGTATTTAAGCAAACGTCACTGCATACAATGCGTCAAACAAGACTAATAAACATGTTGCTCAGTCACAGATAGTAAACTTTACGCATGGAAAGACAGACGATCCAGGCAAGAACAAATCTATGATCGCAGAAATAGTGATATGTACTTGGCCCATGCTGCGGTCGCGACAGCCCCATATGGGTAGAATAATAGAGGAAGGTGCAGAAATCAGTAGGAAAATGTGCATTTTAGCTGCCTGCACAGCGGCAACAACTATTATGCACCCAAAAGCAAAGAAGGCTATTGCATTGCTTCAAAAAAGAAGTAAAAGCAGGTAGGCAAAAAGGAAAGAAAAGGACAAACGAAAGCCACAGATGATGCGGCAAGTTGAACTACCCAATATCCGAGTGTGTTTGTTGAGAAACGCTGCATGGGCCGGGCTTTCAATGAGGAAGGTCGGTCAAAATTGGTTATTGATGTCCTCGTAATATTCGTATTCGCATGATAATTTTGATCATGATGCTAACTGTTACAATAAATGGTGAAAATTTCGCAGGTTTCAAGAGGTAATGAACAGTCATATGTTTTCATAATTACGAGTTCTGAAGACACAGAGCTTTTTACTTGAATTGATTTTTGTGCTTCACTGTCTAAAGGACAAACTTCACTCGGCGGGGAAGTTTATCGAAGCTGTCAATGACTTCGGACACGTTGATGCCGATGTCTCTGTGGGCGTATAAAAGATCCAGCCTAACAATGCGTTCCTCAGACATTGCAGAGCGCAAGTAGTTTTTAGTAATCTCATGTTTGAAAATATTTTCTCTGCGCTGGCAGTGGTCATGAGAAGGGTGACTAGAATCTTCAGCAGTTCGTACACATTTACATAGAACCTCCAGTCGCAACTTGAGAGAGGGCATCTATTCCGGTGCTAAAACTTAAATACACTTCTTCGATGTCGTTGGCATCCTTGTTTAGGTACTTTGCACAAACAGTAAGCTGTTTAATTCCAGCAATATACGTCTTTTCGTCAGCAAGTACGCAGAAGTAGCTGCAGCGTTTACTTTTGCATCTAGGCTTTCTTTGATAATTTCACCAAAAATTTCTATAATTTGGTTTTGTACATATGGCTTAAATACGAGGCATTACTGGGGCAACTTTCCAAATGGTTCTTTAGATATGTATCTCCACAATCAGCTTGCATGCGAAAAAGCGCATTGAAAATACCAGTATTTCCAGCCTTGGCTTTGCTTTAATCCATAGGACCACTGTCCCTATGGCCACGGAGAGCCAGACCTTGTCGCCCGCAAAAAAGAACTGTCTCAATAATAAGCCGCTAACTTTCTTCTGTTTTCTCTTATTTTACTTTGCCTGCATTGGTCCCGCTGATCGATCACATTGGGCGCGCTTCCTGAACATGTTTGGAGAAATTTATGAGCTGCCAGCTGCCAGTCATAGTGATATTTAGTATTTTCGTGTATGAAAGATTGCGAGCGCGTGCTTCCATCTGTGGAACGGCGTGAATGCGAGGGCTCCAGTGCGCGCTTCTTGGCCCAAGTTTATAAGAACATTTAAGCCGTAAAGTTCCAGAATTGAAAGTGTGAAGCACGGCTTTGGAAATGTCAGTGCACTTTTCGCGCCAAAAGTTTGAGAATTTGATACGCACAAAGTTCGGTATGGAAATCTATGCGCTCCGTAGATTCCACGGCCGCTGCAAGATGCCGCGACGCGCCCGCTCGCTATCGAAAAGCCCTAGAAATTTTGTGCTCAGATAGGGCTCCTTGCATTATGCGACTCCAAGCGCAGAAGCGTAGCCGCGAAATCCAGCCCGATTTCGCAATGTTCGTGCCGAAATGTCTCTTCGAGCCATTGTAGACATTCGAGCGTTTGTAGACAAAATCCCTAATGATTGCCGGCGCCGGTTGTTGTTTTGGTGGGCGCGGGGAAATAATTTTTTTTTTTTTTTGGGGGGGGGAGGGGCTGCAGCCCCATCAGACCCCCCGCTGGCTACGCCCCTGGTGCGAAATGCATCAGTTAGTTCAATACCCCATGAAAATGATATGTCCTTCTTCAGGAGGTGCGTTAAGGACTGGCAATGTCGGTGAAATTCTTGACGACGTGGCGAAAATAAGAACATAAGCCAGCGAAGATCCGGACGTTTTTCGCCCAACGTGCCACTGGAAGATTTTTGTCGACAAGAATAGTGTGGAGATCAGGTTGTACGCCACGACCGCTGACAAGGTGACCAAGCACAGTGGTTTCACGGTAGCCGAAATTGCATTT
This sequence comes from Dermacentor silvarum, assembly GCF_013339745.2. NCBI lineage: Eukaryota > Metazoa > Arthropoda > Arachnida > Ixodida > Ixodidae > Dermacentor > Dermacentor silvarum. The sequence goes on from NC_051155.1 coordinate 198,736,265, forward strand.
TGAAGAGTTCATTTGGAGGCCTTCTCTTCCGACAAAAATCAAGAACTGCCACCAGGCGTGTGTGGGGGCTCTGAAATGTCCCTGAAAGAACGATGACATCACCTATATAACAAAAGCATGTGGACCATTTATTGCCATGAAGGAGAGAGTCCATCATCATTGCAAATGTTTCCCGGGCATTAAACAAGCCAAAGGCATCACGTTAAATTGAAAAAGTCCATCGGGTGTTACGAATGCGGTTTTCGCGGTCCAGGCCTTCTACAGCAATCGATCAGTATCCTGACCATAAGTCAATGGAGGAGACAGTCGAGGGCGTCATCGATTCACTGCACAGGGTAGATGTTATTCCTGGTGGCTTTGTTCAACGGACGGTAGTCTACTCAGAAGTTCCGGCTGCCTTCTTTCTTTACTAGCATGACCTGTGACGCCAGGGACTGTAGGAAGGTTCAATCACGTATTCATTGTCATTTTCTTCAACGTCGCCCTCAATCACTTGCCGTTCAGCATGGGACACGCGATAAGGATGTCGTCTCATGGGACAGACTTTCTAATCTGGATCCGGTCAGTGACAACGGATGTCTGGCCTAAAGGGCGGTCATCAAAGTCAAAGATGTCGTGCTAAGACATCAACATGAGCCTGATATCAGCAGCCTGTGCTGGGAAGAGGTCAGGCGTGACCATCTTAGTAATATCACGATCGGCTGTATTGCGTGAGGTTGAGAATGCAGCGGGGAACGACGGATAATCGGCAACTAATCCAGAAACGGCATACTCATCGATAGAAGAGATGTTTGCCGAGATCAAACTGTCTGGGATAAGTTGCGTGCACCAGCTGAAGTTCCAGATGGGAAAGGATGCGCGGTTATTAGTAACGGCGAGAATGGTACGGGGAACAGCGACATTTCTGGCCGATAGAACGTCAACAATGGAAGTCAGGACGTAATCGCCATAGGGATTAGAAGGTACAGACATTAGGTTCACGAACGTAATAGCTTGACGTACAAGATTAATGTAATGAACAGAACACAAAGGCGGTTGACGTGTGGTTGGAGCGTCATAGTAGCGAGTTACCTCTAGCTGAAGAAAGCCGCTTCCACAATCATAAGGACAGAGGGGGCAGAGGCAAAGTCCATGCCGAGGATGAGTTGATGGGAGCAGTAAACATGTTGCAATTTGTCAATTGCAATATGCGCCATATAATGGAATTAGTTAAAACTGAATGAGTGATTTTTTGTTAATTAGTCAATTATGCATTTCAATGTTTCTTGCAAGTAATGTCCGCCTCTTCGAGTGGACTAGAATTGTGCTATCTGCCCCAGGCAATTTTTAAAAAACTCGTACAAATACCTTTTTTTTTTTTTGCAAGTGGCACTTTTTTTTTCTTTAGAGCACCTGGATTGTCAACGAAAAGGCTTTGTTGCATCTGTCGACATCATCTGCCGTGAATTAGCAATGTTTAAGACAAGTATTTCAACTCTTTGGTGATATTTAGCGTACGTGTGTGGATCTTCCCCGTCAGGTGCACGCATGGAATCCCTTGAGTAGTTTTAGGGGTAAACAACGGGCACTGATTCTGTGAGTGCAACCTCTGAATATATTGAACTCTAGGTGGCCAAGTCACAAGTAACACCCAACACCAGTTAGAACAATTAACTTACCAGGTCGTCTGCCACAATGAACACGATGTGAGGTTGCCGTTTGACACCTCGCTTCACCGGTATCAGCGAAAGCAACAGTACAATGCAAAGCATTCCGACTAGTGCGATGACGGCCACTGCGATGCTGCAAAAACAAAAGGGGGATGGCAAGGAGGAGGAGGTTAGTACAAAAACTTTAGCGGGCAGAATGTTAAAAGATTTTCAACTAACTTGTTTCGCTCATTCACTTTTGCCATCTGCGAATTCCTGACAAACAGACAGACAGACAGACAAAGAACTTTAATGACCATTAAAAATTCGCTATGTCCTAACGAGGCGACCCTCATTGGAAAGCCAGCACACATTTCCAGCCTAAAGGCTGCTCCCGCTAGGATAAACGTATGCACTCCTGTCAAGAGAAGCAGACCTGCAACAAAATGGAGATAACGACCGTAGAAGACGGCAACTTTTCAAGGCCTCTCTCTCTTCTTCCAAGACGGCATGATGTACGGTAATTCAGAGGCGTTGTCATGTTGTCGTATAGGTTTTACAACGAAACTATGACACCCGTAACCGCCGTGGTTGCTTAGTGGCTTTGGCGTTATACGCTGCTAAGAACGAGGTCACGGAGTCAAATCCCGGCCGCGACGGCCGCATTTCGATAAGTCGAACTGCAAGAACGCCCGTGTCGTGCATCGGGTACACGTTAAAGAAACTCAGGTGGTCAAAATTAATCCCAAGTCCCCCACTACGGGCTTGCCTGATAATCAGATCGTGGTTTCGGCACGTAAAACCCCAGAATCAATCAATCTCCCAAAGACAAACGAAGCACTGCCCAAAATAGTAGTTTAGTGGATAATTGGACATTGTAAAATTCTAGGCAACACAATAGCCGATGCAGCAGCACGACTAGCACATTGCAAGGATGATATGAGTTACCTCCCAGTCTCAGAAAGTGAATTGCGCTGGATTTTAAAAACAACATTATTCAAAACATGTAGAAAGACGTGGTTCGGTCAAAATTTCAAGAGTCCCGATCTAATTTATATCGATCCGCTTATAGAATTCAACATTTCGTTACCTTTAGATTGAAACATGGAAACTCTGATTATTGACTTACGAGGTGGGCACCGCCTACACAAAACACTTTTTTACACAGAATTACACAGAGAAGTTTTTTACACACTTTTTTACACAGAGAAGTTCGCGTTATCGTTGGTTGTATATACGGAGCTTAGGATTAGTGGTTTCGCACATTCCATCCAAGCTACAACTATGGGAAGACCACGAGTATTGCGTACTCCCGAGGAAGAAGCTGCCTAGCGCGAGCGTCAGCGAGAGTTTGCTCGTGAACGGACTCGTCCTCGTGGGGCCGACCCCGAGCTTGCGCGCCAGAGATGCTGAGTTTACACGGCAGCGCCGGGAGGCCGACCCCGAGCTGCGCGCTCGAAACGCAGAAACGTGTCGGTGGCATCGGAATGAAGAACCCGGGCTCTAGAACTGAACGAGAATGAAGAGAAGCTCTAGAACGGCGTCAACGTAGCTAAGCAACCATCCTGAATGGTGAAGCCACTGCTCGCTTCAAGCGGGAATTGCTGGATCGAGACTTTTGTCACATTTGCAAGGTCTGCGACAGGCTCTGGTTCGAGCACAACCTCACGCAGTTCAAGTCTGTGCGCAACGACTTGCACTGACTGCTTGCGAAGTTTGACTGGCATGGTGTAACACTCGGTGCAACAACACAGCTTCGCTGTACGACCATCTTCACGGAGTGGAAGGGGTGGTGATTTTTTTGCATTTAGCCCCCATCGACGGCCGGCGCGGCGGGGATGTGATCCCGCGGCCTCGTGTTTAGATGCTCTACGCCATAGCCGATAAGTCACCACATCAAGTTTTATGGCTCGTTGATAAGCCTCTTATCACCTTTTTGCTTAGGTAACCGATGCGTAGCTCGAAGCCACAGGGGGGTACAACTGTTAATGGCGGCACCGGCATTGGATGCAGTATAATTTAGTAGCTCCTTGACATAGTTCTCGTCCGGCGAGTGGCATATAAGATAGCTCATACCAAACTGGCCAACTTCAGTGATCTGTCGGAAGTGTGCCGAGGCCTCTGAAGTTCCGCCTTAATCGTCTTCGGCTTCTTCATATTGATGACACTACCCCCATCGGTAGACACCACGGCCACGGAAGCGTTGCTGGTACCGCTACGGAGAAATATCTCCAGCGGTAGCTAGTGGGGAGTGGCCGAGGCCAGGTGAGGATACAAAAATCAAGCAAGGCTCAATAACCGAAAAAAAAATCGGAAAATAAAAGCTCGAAGAAAAAATAAAACGATCAAATAAAATGCCAACGGATACTTCCCCGAAACACCCAAAGCAGGAGATGCCCCCCTGCCCTCTACCCAAGGTGATGTCGCAAATAACAATATCTCCAGCTACTGACTTGTTAGGCCAAGAAAAAAAAATCTAACGAAAAATATACACAGTGACCTTTCTTTTCGTTTATTTGCAGGAAGCAATATCTTTACAAATGGGTTTAACGCTGGGAGTACTCTTCGCTACTCGTAGTCCGCTCAATATTTTACGAAGTGTTTAGTAAACTTATTACTCCTAAGGGCCATATTTTAGTGGTAGTATTGGACGTGGGTGCCATGGAAGGACAAAACAATTTAGAAATCTTGGAAGCGTCATTCATTCTTGAAGTATTCATTGACAAAAACTCAGCTTTCTACTCTCCGATAGCAAAATAGTGGGCACAAATAAGGCCGTAAGCGTCGCCGAAACAATTTTTACTACCTTGTTCGCATCCCTTTAAGCTAATAAGTTTACAACCTTTGCGCGACTCTTATCCTGTGTCAACAAAACTGACATCACTTCTTTTTTCATCGGGTATGACATCATTCTAGTTCTTGTTCCGAGGGAAGTGTTTTTCCGGCACACAGAAGGCACTGAACATGAACCGCCGAACCGCCACGTTTTGAGCGGATAAACTTCTATGGAATCTTCGCTATCACGTATACGAATCACAATCGGCTGTATCGGCTGCGCTCGGCGGGCTTGGCCCAGTACCTTTGGTCTACTCTGGGGTTTTATTCGATGCGCCCTTGATCGGGAACTACTGCGTGCACACTTTGCTACTTCTGTCGTTTCTTGCACCTTATACATTTTTTTTTTTTTGCCCATTCACTTGAGAGAAAAGCACGCGTTCAGGTAGGGAAATCGAAGACACTAAAGACTGAACCACATGCACGCGATTTTCAAGCCACAGCCACAAGCAGCGTTGACAAGCCATAGGTTTGGTCGTCGCGCGGAGGGCGATCAGTCACCGTCGTTTGTCGCGGCAGCGATTTTTGACCAGCCAGAAACTTTCGCCACTGGTACGCAGATCCCCCTGGAGGCTTGTGCCCGTTACTAGCCACTGTGGTACACGATCATATATATATATATATATATATATATATATATATATATATATATATATATATAGGGTGTTTCATCGAACACTTTCACAATTTATTTAAGGTTGCCTGTGGCAGATAGCCCAATTCTAGTTTTTGAGCTGGTCTACTCGAAGAGGCGGACATTACATGCACAAAAAATTGAAATGCATAATCGACTAATCAACAAAAATTCATTCATTAAGATTTTAACTAATTACCTGATGGCACATATTGCAATTTACAAATTGTAGCCGTGGAGTTCGCAAGGCGGATCCACTTGGAACGAATTCTCGGGATGACACCAGTTTCGAGATATTAATTCCCGACCTTTGCGGAGAAATTCATCGCCGTTCCAGTTAATTTTGTGCTTCAATGCCTAAATCGACGTTTCGTTAAGAAACTAACTGGAACGCCAATAGCATTTCTCCGCAAAGTTCCAGAATTAATATCTCGAAACTGGCGTCATCCCGACAATTCATTCTAAGTGAATCCGCCTTGCTAACTCCACGGCTACAATTTGTAAATTGCAATATGGGCCATCAGGTAATTAGTTAAAAACTTAAGTAGTGAATTTCTGTTAATTATTCGATTATGCGTTTCAATTTCTTGTGCTAGTAATGTCCGCCTCATCGAGTATACCAGCTCATGAACTAGAATTGTGCTATCTGCCACAGGCAACCTTTAAGAATGTTTGAAAGTGTTCGCTGAAACACCCTATGTATATATATATATATATATATATATATATATATATATATATATATATACATAGGGTGTTTCAGCGAACACTCAAAGATTATAAAGGTAATACGAGCTGGTAGAGACCAGTTACGCTAGCATCGGTGATATGTAAATGGCAGTGCAAGCTATAAAACTAAAACTTTGGAAGTGCGTAGAAAAAAATTTATTGGGTAAACTAAAAGATAGGTTCAGGCCAGGCAGACGTTCGGAGGGTAGTATGGTCGTACAAACTCAGTGCATAGATATTTAGGATTGCATTAGGTGCATAGACTTTCATGGATAGCATTTCTAGATATATTTGCAGCTTAGAACGTAAACAGCACGATCACGAGGCCATAGATGGCGATTTCGTGGACCTGCTGAGAGGTACATATAATTATATGCCTGAGAAGAATTGAAATGCGCAGAACTAGTGCAACTTCACCGAATACTGAAACAAGGATGCCCTCAGTCTCGATTTGTATTCACGCTTTATGTATGGAGCACAAAAACAGTCCTGGTAAACCATGAATTGGGCTCTCATCTATCTTACATCCGTAATGCAGTGAGCGTGCCGCAGAAGGTCCCTGGGCTCAGGAACGCGGATGACATAATGCTATTATAGCACGTCATGCCGGTGATTTAAAGGGACCCTCAACCACGTTTAATGAACTGGAGAAATGCATTTGAAGTTAAAATAGGCTATTACAGAAATAATTGCCGCAAAGAGTACTTCAATGCGTGCAGCAGAAGCGGAGTTATTGGCAATCAGACACAACCTTCGCGCTGCTTCCGCTCCTTCATCAATGATTCGCACTGCGAAGGCTACGGCGAAGCGGGGCATGCCCACAACTCTCCGCCTACTGAACGTCACCGTGGCGCGCAGTTCAAATTGGATTGTGGATGTTAACATAGACGCCACTACTTCCGATTTTCGCGCCTACGACACGCCAAACGTAAGCCAAACGCGATTGTCCTCAGCGAGTCGCAGCACGCTTAGCCAGTGGCCTCGTCGTGGCACCCCGGGGCGACCGCGGTATCTACGCTACGTAGCACACAACTGCAGTGCTACATGCAACTGTAGTGTGTATGCGCAGTGTTTGCTTTGGGCACGACAGGGCTTGAGTGCGTGTTCGCGCTGATATGCTGCACTCTGACCGTGTTGCGGACCGGCTTTGTCCTTCACCAGCTTGACCGACGGATAGTAGCTACATCCAACTTGTGCATTTTGAAGCGCTATCAATAAGCTTGCTACGTTCACACCAAAGGCGGCTCCGGCCAAGCGGTGAAGCGGATTTTCAAAGCGGCGAGGCGGCGAGCGCGCGTGACTGTTCAGACAGGCCGGGTTGTCTATCTGCCCGCGCCGCCGGGGAGGCGGAGCATCTCGCAATTTCACTTACGTGCCGCCACCTCGCACTTACCAGTCACACCCAAATCCTGCGCAGTCTTCGTCCATAGCTCGTTCTTATTGTCGAAAAAAGCCTTGGTTTACATTTGTCGTACAAGACAGGTTAATGCTTGATTGTGTCCAGCAGCAGTTACACAGAGAACGCAGCCGGTTCAGACATGGTGGATGTCACTTGCATTCTCTCGGCTGGATGTTTACATTCTTTCACCAGCACTTCCACCGTATGGGGTTCTGATTGGCTGCGGCCAAAGCGGCCAATTTTTCCGCGCGCAAAAATCGGTCCGGGCGCGATCCGGCTACTACCCACCTTCTCGCCTCGCAACGTTTTTATATAAATACGCATTTGGTGCCGCAGCTAAACATCGCCTCCCCTCCCTCCCTTCCGTCCCCCCACGGCGTTTCGCGCGGCGGAAAAGGTCGCGTTTGCTCTCTATATATGGTGGTCATAAAGGAGGAAAGAGATGCTTAATTCTGCAGCCCTTCAGGGAGCACAGCGCAGAACGCGCGTTTGCTCTTCGACGTGCGTTCGCTCCCCGTGAAAGCGCGCGTCCCTCGCGCCCTTTCACTCGCACATACAGCGTCCGGAGCACCGCGACGATTTCATCGCCGTTGACGTCATACAGAACCTCTCGGCGATGGCGACGACGACGCCGACGGTAGAAATCCGCTTTGGAGTGTCCATACAATTGCTATCGCAATAAAAAAAAACAGTAATGGTGCCAGCGCTAACATTCGCAAATAGAATTCTGTGTTTAAAATCAGACACTTTGTAGGGGTTTAAAATTAAGCAGAGCTTGGTGGGCCGATTAGCATTGGGGGCCCATGGCAATATCACAAATGAGGCAGTACATGGTGACATGGGTTGGGTCAGTATTAAAGTAAAAGAAGCGAAGAGCAGAATTAAATTTGAAGCTGACCTTTGGGCCTTGGTGAGTAGCTGTGAAGGCCTGGATTTGGGATCATCCACCTCGGAGGCCATAACTTCTACGTAGAATGTAACGAGCAAAATGATACGGTGTGATCTGCTAGATTTGCTCGCGTGCTCACTCCATAAACCATGGCACGTACCCACTACGGGGGATTGGCTAAGAAGCTGGCAGTTACACCGAAATATTTGTCTCTACATCTGCAGAGCATATATTTTGTATCAGCAGTCCGCTAAAAATCGTGCAACATTAAACGCATATTTAAAGGAAGTTTGTCGCATTGTTCTTCTGGCGTTGTCATTGGCAGCCACGCAATGAACGATGTAGTCATTGTTTTCAGCAAACCGTGTAATTACTGGCGCGTCCTTCATTCTGGATGTGTTAAAAAAAATTAAATTCTAGGGTTTTACGTTAGCCAAGTTTTGCACTCGTGCACGACGCGTGGAGCTCGCAAGCTGAGCGTGGACATGGATGGAATGGAGGCAGATGTCAAGGAAGTTGGCAACCTAGTACAGGGTAACTTAAAGTGCAAAAAGACAACCTGGAGTCATCAAAAACGAAAGTGAGAGAAACATTGATGGTAAATTGGATGCAGCTAGAGGATAAAAAATTGTCGCAGTTTCACCCGAAAGACGAAGCACCAATGGCGATAGCAAATTAGTAGAGTAGAGTAGAGTAGTAGAGTAGTACGGAGTAAGGATAGTAGTTTTATCAGCGGTATAAACTCGGACATGCAGCAGCACCAGCAACGCGCAGAACTGTTGTCGACGCCGTGGGCGTTTTGCCCGCGTTCGCACCGAACGCGCGCAGCGCTTTTATATCAATACGTATTTGGTGCCGCAGCTAAACGTCGCCTCCGCTCCCTCCCTCCGGTCCCCCCATAACCTTTCGCGCGACGGAAAAAGTTGCGTTTGCTCTCTATATATGGAAAGGAGGAAAGATACGCTTAATTCTGCAGCCCTTCATGCGTGCTTTCACGGGGAGCGAACGCACGTCGGAGAGCAAACGCGCGTTCTGCGCCGTGCTCCCTGCATGATGATGATGATAAGTGGTTCTTGAGGGAAAGGAAAAGGTTGGCAGAAGATAGCGCCAACCTTTCCCTTTCCCTCAAGAACCACTTATCATCATCATCATGCAGGGAGCACGGCGCAGAACGCGCGTTTGCTCTCCGACGTGCGTTCGCTCCCCGTGAAAGCGCGCGTCCCCTTTCACTCGCACATACCAAGTATCTATAAACGTTGGCACATTCAGCGTCCGGAGCGCGGCGACGATTTCATTGCCGTTGACGTCATACGGAACCTCACGGCGACGGCGACGACGACGGCAGAAATCTGCTTTGGAGTGTCCATATAATTGCTATCGCAATAAAAAGAAGCCTCCGTGGAAGGGCACCGCCTCTTATACCGGCGCTGCCCAGTACACTCTTTCGACCGAAAACAAAGAAAAACAAGTGTCGGTGGTGGTGGACGATCAGGGTGATATCGTATCCTCATGCACCGTCCAAACCGGTGCTACACTAACGGGGGAGACGGTGGCCATAGCACTCGCCATCAACCACATCGTCACTCACAGGAAAAGATCACTAAATCACGACCGCATCATAATAACAGACTCGCAAGATGCATGTCAAGCCTACCTCAGGAGTTATATACCTCAGGAAGCTAACCGCGCTCTCACCAGCATACGCAAACTCCCCGCAACTCCAGATCCTTCAATATCACGCATCAGATTGATTTGGACACCTGGTCACGCCTCACTGTCGGGCAATGACCGCGCTCATGCGGCTGCCCGAGAGCTAACCTGCCTGGCCCCTGGCAGTGAGGCGACCAACCCAGATCAAGCCTCCCACAATTTGCCCAACGCATACCGTGACACTCTAGACTATTACAGACTAGGGCGTTAGCGATATCATCCTCCACCCAAATCCTTCTCCGGGAATGAAGCCGTCTCCCTGAGGTGGCTTCAAACCGACTCGTATCCTAACCTCCTCCTTCTCAACAAGTTCTCCCCAACCTTATACCCCACCACCTGCCCAGGCTGCGGTGCACCACCGACGACTTTCCACGTCACCATGGAGTGCCCAAAACTACCAACTGATACCCCTATTCTAAAATCCCCCCAACCAACATATGTGCAGTGGGAGGCGGTCCTCCATCGCTCCGAGCCTCAGGTCTGGCTGGCCCTGATCCGACGAGCAAGAGCGGTGGCGGCAGCCATTGGGGCCCTGGACTAAGGACCCCAACCACATTCATCCTTTCACGTTATAATAAAGTTTATTTCTTCTTCTGTGCGGTAACACAGTGGCCCGAGCGGATTGCTGAGGACAAAAACATACCGCAGCAAATATTCTCAACAGGATGAGATATGCGCATGTTACAGGGAAATTCCAGAGGCAACGGAGCACATCATAATGAAGTACCAAGGTATTCACCCACAAAGAAACATATGTTCGAACTAAGCATGTGTTCTATAATATAAACGTTGCTGCTCTAACGCTTCTACGGTATAACGTTGCTGCTTTAACCTAGTCACACATATATAAAAAAAAAAGAAATCACACCAACGCATCCTGCAGATGAAGCAAACGTAGAAGCGGGGGCAAAATTCTTGCAGGATCTTCGAGCGCGAGCCACATTGTATTATATTGGGCCCTCTGCTGCAGCAAGCTACTGGTGTCGAGATAGAGCATTACACTTGCACGTCCGTTGATGCTGTTGTATTGGCCATACGCAATGCGATGTGCTTGCTTCGTTAGAGGCTGCAGCTTGGCACGCACTCGCAGATGCCACAAAAGTTTGTCCCCGCCTGCACTTATGACAAATCTCCGCCCAACAGTCACTATGGCCGTTAGTTGTTCGCTCTACATCGGTAAACAAAACATAAAATAAAACAGAGAACATAAAAAAATGTCACAGTTTCGCCCTAAGGGCGAAGCAATGAATGCGATAGCAACACAGCAATGTCATACGAAGTAAGGTGAGCGGCCTTGATAGCATTATGAATTGTAGTAAACATGAGCTGATTAAGTAAGCAGGTGTGCTGCGACGTAAGTAGACCGACATGAAGAGAGACTCGATGACCACGAGAAGGCGCGTGTGAAACGGTGGTGTTGATGAGAAGCGCTTACCGTGGGCAGCGCGTGCGAAGGGACACACCTGTAGTGCTGCACTGCCGATCTGGGCAGCATTGCATGTGTAGCGTGCGTTGGAAAATGTGGCCCGACTATTACTAACTGAATGAACAAGCGTGGTGTGAGCGCGCACAAACAAACATGAATAGATCACACTGAATGACTGCAGCCAACGACTGTCAAAACGCTGGCGGCGAGCGCAAGGTACGTGCGGTCTATCGCTTCAACGGAAAGTGAGCGGCGAATGCACGGCGCATAAAGGTCAGAGCCGTGTGGAGATAAGAGACGGTGCGGTCGAACGAACGACGAGCGCGGTTGTTGGCAGCGTAGAAGTGCGCCCCCCCCCCCCCCCCGCTCCCTCCGGCGCTGGCTTCCCGCTTCCTTGCTTGCGCGTGGGAGAGATAAGAGACTGTGCGGATGAGCGACGAGCGCGGTTGTTGGCAGAGAAGTGCCCCCCCCCCTGCTCCCTTCGGCGCTGGGTTTCCGCTTCCTTGCTTGCGCGTGGGAGATTGAGTGCGTTCGCTCTCCGTGATAGCGCGCGTCCCCGCACGCTTCCGCTGGGGCATACGGCGCGCGGCGAAGATTTTATCTATACGGAACCTCACGGCGACGGCGACGCCGACGGCAGAAATCCGGTTGAAGCGTCCATATAATTGCTATCGCAATAAAATTTACAACGAAGCTGTTATAGGCTACGTTCCAGGAGATCGAGTCCGGAAACGAAAGTAGATTGATAGACCGGTAGTAAATCAACAATTTCAGACACGTCGCGCCACCTTGTGGCATCGTATAAAAAAATCAGGATGGCGGTGTTTTAACAGCGGAGCTGTTTAAGCCGACCGTCAGTCCGTAACGCGTGTATAAAAAACCTCGCTGAACGATGACGTCACCGCGCGTTGCCTAGCAACCACCTGATAAGGTGATGATGATGATGATGATAAGTGGTTCTTGAGGGAAAGGGAAAGATTGGCGCTATCTTCTGCAGCCCTTGAGGGAGCACGGCTCAGCGCCAACGGGGAGGGGTAAGTGGGAGCGAAAGAAGGGATAGAGTGGAGTCGCCATGGCTGGGCGAAGCAAAACCGGCAGGCATAGGCGGCACGTATCAGGCCGAGATGGAAGGCCTTGGTGTGCTGCAGAGTCTGCAGGGGTGTTGTGCCAGGCCGGTCAGGCCCGGGGTGGGGTGGGAGGCCGTGAGGCCTTCCCGCTTGTAGAAATGTCCTTAGAGGCGTGCGGAGAGCCCTGACGAGTCAAGGAACTCCACGACGCCTCGAAGTGCAGAAAGGTGGTGTCGGCCGGGGAAGAGGAGATCTTCCTCCTTGCCAGAGGGGAGGCCCAGGCGGCGGAACTCCTGCAGGAGTGGGCCCCGCTGCTGGAGGTACGCCGGGCAGGCCAGCAGGAGATGTTCGATCGTCTCCGGCTCCCCGCGAGCTGCAGTAGCAACCACCTCGTGGAGTGGCGTATGCTTCGCCTCCTCTCCGTGTCGTGCACATGTTGCCTTGACATGCGACGTTAAAGAGAGGGAAGGAGAGCATGCTCGCGGCGCGCGCAATACTCGGGAGAGGGAAAGAGAAAATGAGAGTGAGATAGAGAAATAAATTGCAGCAGTACCAACAAGGCAACGCGCAGAGCTTCTGCCGACGTCGCCCGCCTTCCCCGTTTCCCGCGTTTGCGCCGGGGAAACGCGGGCGGCGTCGGCACCAGCTCAGCACGTTTTGACCAGCCACGCCCCGGCAAGTGTGGAGGCGTAGCTTGGCCGTGACGTCACCGTCGAGATAAAGCTTGGAGGCGTCACGACGGCGGCAGAACTCTCGTTGACTCTGTGGCGAGTACATCTATAGCCTTGACATGGACGACCAAAGAAGATCCAGACACTCAAAGAAGAAGCCGCTCATCTTGAAGTGCGTCGCGCGGCCAAGCGAAAATCTGCGCGTCGGCGGCGAGCCGATTCGGAATACCATGCCTAGCAGCACTTAGCATTTCCTAGCAAAACTTAGCCAAGCCTAGTAAAATATGGAAAAAGCTAGGTCGACCACCAGCTTTGCTGTTTACTCCAGCCTTGCACCACTAGTGGAAACGGCCCATGTTTTTCTTTTTCTTTTTTAACTTCGGGAGCGGAAAAAAATTCAGAGTTTTCAGACGCGTCGCGCCACCTTGTCGCGTCGTATGGAAACGTCGGGATGGCTGCGTTTTTAAATTTCGGGATCGTAAAATAACTTCAGACGTGTCTCACCACCTTGTGGCGTCGTATGAAACCATCACGAGGGCGGCGTTTTTTAACTTCGGTGTCGTAAAAACGTCTGCACCACACCGCGCAGGAACTTATGTTTGCTTCTTCGTTACGTGACGTAGCTCACCCTGGCGGCATCGTGAGCACGTCAGCGCTAGTACACGCGCTGCGCCTGGCGCGTACGTCTTTTAAAAAAAACGTCATAGTCTCTCCTATAACGTGTGCAGGTTTTTGTGCGTTAGCACACATCGCGGCGGCGGAAGGAGACCACCGACGGTGAGCGGGCCTCGGATGCCAAGAGTAAGCGTGCTGCCCGCCAGGAAAGCGAGGCGGAAAGAAATGCGAACCATCCATGTGGGCCCGATCCCGCAAACTTGGAACGTTTCGCCGGAGCAACGGTCAATCACCACATACACAGCTTCGCTCTTCACCCACCTTCACCGAGTGGAATGGCACTGGATTTTTATTCAAGAAGGAGGGTAATACTGACATCAATGCGAATCAAAAAATATACGCGTGGCTCTGCTACCGCGAACACCAGAGACCAGCGGAGCTGGGGATAGCCTACTAAAGCAGTGGCAAATCACGTCGTTGCATGTTGCGAAAGTTCCTGAATCTTCGAGTCTCCTCTGTTTCCTGGCGCTCAGTATTTCGTCGCGATGTTCTGCGTAGTGTCGCGATGAATTCAACCGGCCACGTTCACGAGACTCAGGATCTCCATTTCTTCGCCTACACGAACTCTCGGCTTCCCTAAATCTAAACTGTGGATGTTCTCTTCTGCGACGGTTGGTTTTAGCCTCCCTAGCTCTCGCTTTAGTCTTTCGGAAGTGACAAATGTCCAGTTATCTGGTTGAAACCTGCCGAGCCGCCACCAGAACTCTTCTAGTACACTGTAACCAGAGGCATCGGCTGCACCCACGGACACCAGGCGCGAACGCGGGGAAACACGGTCGGCGTTGGCAGCAGCTTTACGCGTCCCACTAGCACCGGCCTGACTCCTCCTCTCCACCTGGCATCCGCTAAGAGAGAGAGAGAGAGATTGTGGTTGTGAAGAGGAAGAGTGCGCGATGCTATTTTTATACTCTGCTTTCACTCTCTCTCAGCTCTCTCTCCTCCAGGACGACGGAATGATCATTATAGCGATAATCTAACAGCTCCGCTGTGAAATTCAGAGCTGGCTTCCATCTTCATAGAAGTGAAGATGGAAGCCAGCGAAGCTGTGACCACGGTGGTTCTGCTGTAGTGAATATTGCTGTGGTGAATTTATATATTATCATTATTGGTTATATTGAGCATCTTAGGCGTGTTCGTCAAAGAGCAAGGACACCGGCGTCTTGTTTTCCAAGTAGTGCCAAGTGCCCCTACTTGCCAAGTAGTGCGTTTGCTGCGCCAAATCCGCCCCATCATCATAGATTAGCGTATGAGCCACAGCGTTCATAGCCGCGGCACACTGCACGGCATCATCAGGATCTTGACGTCAGGATCCTGGAAGATGTGGTTAAACGAGCGTCCGACCCATAGCGAGTCCAAAGGGCAACCGCTGATAACCGCGCTAGCACGGTCTCTACGTCACGAGACAAAGGGGCACAATGAATGGTGGGACATGCCGCCGCCTAGCATCGCGACACTTGTAAAAGAGGCATCGGCGGTGGCGAGGGGTATAACAATGGACCATCCATTATCCGTTTTGACACCTGTGCTAAGGCACAACTGGCGGAAAACCGCCACGTACATGGAGCCAAGCCACCACACACATGGAGCCAAAGCTAACGCTAATGATGATAGCTTTTTCTACACGCGGGCACGATCCTGGGGAACCTAGCCATTAACAGCTTCGCTCTAAAATAGCCTGTTGAACGTGCAGAAAACTTGATCGCGATGACCTCATGCAGTTTACGTGTTGTTTTGTTTTCTGTTTCTATCTACCTGAGCTATGCAGTTTGCAGAGAGTCAGGCGCCCAGTTTTATCTAGGGCCTTGATCATGGCTTTCAGTCCCGCAAGACATTCTGTCTATTTATTTAACTATTTATCTATGTATTTATATATTTATATTCGTATGTGCGTACGTGTGTGTGTGTGTGTGTGTGTGTGTGTGTGTGTGTGTGTGTGTGTGTGTGTGTGCGTGCGTGCGTGCGTGCGTGCGTGCGTGCGTGCGTGCGTGCGTGCGTGCGTGCGTGCGTGCGTGCGTGCGTGCGTGCGTGCGTGTCACTCAGCGACTGGACTCGGCCACGTTAAAAACAAATAAGTGCTAAAGCGATTAAAAAAGTCGCAGTTTTGGCCCGAAAGGCGAAGCCTCAATTGCGATAGCAAATTAGTAGAGAGCTATACGGAGTAAGGATTGTAGTATTATCGGCTGCGTAAACTTGAACACATTCGCTTTCTAACTGAATTAACAAGCCTGGTGTAAGCGCGCACAAGCAAACATGAATAGATTACACTCGATGACCGTAGACAACCACTGTCAAAACGCTGGGGTGAGCAAGCGCGGTTGCAGCAGCGAGCGAATGTTTATGCGGTCTATCACTTCAACAGAAACTGAGCGGCGAAAGCACAGCCCATGCAAAAGTAAGAGCCATGTGGAGATCGCTTTCAAGTTACGGTGCGCGCGACCGCCCGGACCGCGCAAAGTACAAGTACGCAGTTGCTGGCAGAGTAGAAACCGCATCCCCTCCCTCCCTCGCTGACTTCCCGCTTTCCTCCTTTCGCGTAGGAGATTGAGTCGCCAGATCCCCTTGCGCCCGGTCGCAAGATACGCATTTGGTTCCGCAGCTAAACATCGCCTCCCCTCCCTCCCTCCCATCCCTCCACGGCCTTTCGCACGACGGAAGACGTCGCGTTTGCTCACCGCAGTGCGTTCGCTCTCCGTGAAAGCGCACGTCCCTCGCACGCTTTCACTCGCACATACAGCATACGGCGACGGCGGCGACGATGGCACAAATCCGCATGGAGTGTCCATATAATTGCTATCGCCACAAAATCTGGACAGCGCTTTAACGTCTAGTTGAAGGCGATGAAAATATCCGCTTCTATCCCACCATGCGAAAGTGGACGTACAGCGAAGAAGATGCCGACGCTAGACAAGTGCCACCACCGCAACTGACGTTAGACGACGTTCCGCAAGCACCACCACCCCAAGCGACGTACGTGAGGCGCGCACGCACGTGTGCGGAAGTGAAGAATACATCCCCATTCTATCTATGCCGTCCGCCAAGCGCAGTTGCCTTTTGAACTAAATAAATGTTCAATAGTAAATTGTGTCAGAAAATGTGTAAAGTGGGACCTACGCACAACCTACTGACATGATAGCATCGTATTGTAATTCAAAAATACGAGAAAACATTCTGTTATACGGTCTCTCAAACAAAAAAGTGTGGTAGTTTCACCCGAAAGGCGAGGCACCAATTGCGATAGCAAATTAGTAGAGAACTATACGGAGTAAGGATAGTAGTTTTCCAGCTGTATAAGCTTGGGCATGCAGCGCAGCATCGCGCAGCAACGCGCAGAACTGTTGTCGACCCCGTCGGCATTTGATCCGCGTTCGCACCGAACGCGCGTGGCGTTGGTGACTGTTGCCGGTGCCTCTGGGGGTGGCTCGGAGGTTTTCGACAAGATCAGAATGGCACACTCGTCGAGCAGCATCGGAAATCTTACGTACCTCCTCGCCTCGCAACGCGTTTATATATAAATACGCATTTGGTGCAGCAGCTAAACGTCACCTACCCTCATCCCGTCCCGCCACGGAATTTCGCGCCATGGAAGAAGTTGCATTTGCTTTCTGTATATATGGTGATTGTAACAGAGGAAAGAGACGCAGCCCTTCAGGGAGCACGGCGCAGAACGTGCGTTTGCTCTTCGACGTGCGTTCGCTCCCCGTGAAAGCGCACGTCCCTCGCGCCCTTTCACTCGCACATACAGCGTCCGGAGCGCGGCGATGATTTCATCGCCGTTGACGTCATACGGAAACTCACGGCGACGACGACGCCGACGGCAGAAATCCGCTTTGGAGTGTCCATATAATTGCTGTCGCAATAAAACCCCATTTGCAGCTTCCGGTTTTTGCGATGAGCACACCACGAAAATTCCCGACCAACTAGTGGCTAACAGCTTCGGTGTAAAACATGTCTTGCTCGGCGAGTTGGTGCTAAAAAACTGGTGTATGAACCGTAAAATTTATTGTGAACACCGTGCTGGAGCGACACCAACTGCAGATTGAATTACCTTCCAAATTTTTGTTGTCATAATCATCACGTATCCAGCGGCACGTAGCGAGTGGCCCCAGTGGCCCATACCCAGTGGCACATACTTAGTAACCCCGGCGACTCATACCCCGTCGCAGATACCCTGTAATGCCAAGGGTAGATACCCTGTGGCAAATACCGAGTGGCCCCAGTGCACTTGTATTTAGACTGCACTATCTCCGGAATTGGTCCACGAAAAAGACTAGAAACAGGTAGGAAACAGACATATCCCATACTGAGGAGTGGTGGTAGGTCGTTAAGGAAGACATTGCTTCAAGAATTGTAACAGCCTTCGACAATGCGAGGTAGGTGAGGCACACGTCGCAGCGGCACCTTACGGCACTCCATCCGAACAAGCAGGTCGCCTCTGATCAACCTCCCCCCCCACCCCACCCTCGTCTCCTTACTGATCGCTGTCACACAAGGCAGGAGCGGTATCTCCTGCTGCGCCTCCGGATAGGCTGTTGCTGGACGGAATCCCGGGGATACAGCAATGACCTGGCTTCATCCCCGGCCGGTACCCCTTGCTGCGCGGCAGAGACACTTGCGCACCTGCTCTGCTTCTGCCGCGTCTATTCCAAGAAGAGAGCTTCTCCATCCACATCGTTTCGACGTCTGGGCCTTCAAGCACCTGCTTAGATTGATTGAGGACAAGGGGTTGGTGTCTAAGCTGTAAATGCGCCGCCTGCCTGCCGCTCTGAGCTATATCACCTGCGACCACGGAGAAAAGTATTTGTTGTGACCGCGATGACCTTCCATCTCGAAAGGGCAAACAGCGCTAAAAAACACGACAAGCAAGACAAGAAGGGGGACACACACCAGCGCTGATTGACGACTGAATTCTTTATTCAGAAAGGAACACATATATACCATATATATATATATATATATATATATATATATATATATTCCCCAAGACGCTGAGACACGCTTCCTAAAGAGCTGCGAGGAAAAAATGCTGGCTCCTGCAATCGAGAGTCTAGATGTAAGGGAGAAATGACTACCGGCAAAGCAGATTGGTGCCGCGACGCAGATGTCAAAGCTTACTGAACCGAAATGAACCTGTCTTGAACTGAACCTCGTTCGAAGTCTCGTCTCGGTCAAACAACCACTCGCGCCGCGCCGCAAGCTGGCAGCCTGGTCAAGCAGCATGGCGCCATCTCTTGAACGAGGCGGCGCAAAACCCGCGCCGCGGATCTCACGGACTGACGCCTTTGAAAGAGCACAGTAAAGCCTGTTACAGCGCCAAAATATGAAAATGAAGTGTATAATGCACTGTATTTGTCTCTTCAACGCCACTTTTAGAAATGACAAATATAAGTTCAGCGTACAAGAAGTTACAGCTTCAATGATATTGTGAAGAAACATGAGAAATCGGAATCAACATTTTTTGTAACTTGTTTCAGCAGTAAGTAGCGTATTTAAGGCGGTCCTGTACAAGGAGTTGGGCACCAGAGACCGCATTTTCTTGACTTTTGACTGGTTGCCCGGATGACCTCGTTTTGTTCTCGCAACAATGTCCAGATGTCCTCGTTTGAGTGCCCGGATAACAGCTGTGGCTTTTGTCTCAAGATCACTTGAAGGTCGCTCACAACGGGAGCTAAAAGCGTTTCATGTTTAATAGCGCCTCTTCCTCTCTACAATCTTCCTCTCACTCTCGCCACAAGCCCGACCGGCAAAGTGCTCCGGTCATGCTCGCTGGTTGGGAACACGATAGTGTCAGTGGCACCACGTGCAAGAAATACTTTAATTTATATTCGCAAGTTCTTTCTGTCGCGGTTTTATGTGAAATGCTTTGCCATCATTCCAAAGCTGATTCGGTGCTCTGTAATCTAGCTACAACCTCTTTTACTTTAAAGCACATCTGCTGAAATCCTTTACAGGTCTGTTCTATTATACATCGGTTGCAATGGAGAGATCGAGATATCGAGTGCCTCGCTTACTCCATTTCTACATGTCTACATGTTACACAGCCATAAAATGAAATAATAAATAATAAATTATTGAAAATTTACAATAATACTAATAAAGATAACGATGCCGTACCAGAGATTACTTGATGTCTGACAATGCTGCTATACACACTTTCAAGCCCTCTTTCATTGGGGAGTTTTCCACGTAATAAATGGAGGGCAGGTCTGAACACGCACCTGAGTTAAGGCTCCTTCTAGAGTACAGAAATAAGTGCGGCACTTCAAACATAACTGTACAGGCCTAGAGTACTTAGCACAAACGCTTATCTCCGTATCCAGCAGAATTCTTAAATATATGTTCCCCCTTCTGCTGTATATTACTCACTGACCACGGTCCAAGCAATCTTTTGCTTTATGAAGGGGTGTCCAATATCTCTACTGGTTAAAGTGATAGCTTTCTTTGGCTGTTCCCCCCACATTGCGACTTGTATGTATGTTTCCGTCTGGCAGTTTGTGTCGATGAGGTCAACTCCTTGACACGCGCATTTATATAGATATATATAAGTTATATCTTGGCTAATTATATAGCCAAATCCTGACTGGGGAGCTTACCACTGTCGTTGCAAAGAAAAGTGTATAATCATTGCGTTATACCGGTGTTAACATATGGGGCGGAATTTTGGAGGTTAACAAAGACGCTCTAGAACAAGTTAAAGACCGCACAAAGAGCGATGGAACGAAAAATCTTAGGCCTCATGTTAAGAGGCAGGAAGAGAGCAGTGTGGATCAGAGAGCAAACAGGGATGCCCGATATCCTAATTGACATTAGGAGAAAAAATGGAGCTGGACAGGCCATGTAATGCAAAGGATTGATAACCGGCGGACCATTAGAACTACAGAATGGATACCAAGAGAAGGGAAGCGCAGTCGAGGACGGTAGAAAACTAAGTGGGGTGATGAAGTTGGGAAATTTGCAGTCACAAGCTGGAATCACCTAGGGCATGACAGGGGAAATTGAGATAACAGGGAGAGGCTTTCGTCCTGCAGTGGGCATAAATATAGGCTGACGATGACGATATAAATTACATCTTAGATGGTTGGTTTCCGAACCCGGTAAACACAGCACAGAATCCCGATGCTCTAACCATTAGGCCACGAATTCCTTTCAAAGAAGGCGGACTAAAAAACCTTTATGAAGTTCCCTCGTGCAAGTCGTTGCTTTGAGACGCTTAGGCATTATGACACGTCACAGAGCAACAATATACTTACAGAGTGCGCGTCTCTTTTAACTGACGATGAAGATAGAAGCTACTGGACGTGTTCGTCGCTGAAATTCGCTGCTTGTCTCTCATCGTATTGGGGCGCCGTGGTGCAGTTTCTACATAAGGTCCGTACGTATCTGGGGACATTATTTCGACAAGGTCAAGCACGTCGTGTGTTGAAATTCAACAAGCTTTAATGCTGAATAAGCATTCCGCTTTCTCATCAAGGTCCACCATGGTAGCTGAAAGATGCATTTTTCACCGAAATCTGCAGCGGGCTTCCTGCTGTAATGCGCCGTTTTGTCTTGCTTGCTCATGAAAGCTTCGGGTACACAGATTCGCACAGCGCGGGGGATCTGGGTTCTATTATGACGTTACTTACGTTTATGACGTATTTTGGGCACTCACGAAAAAAGTCACAAGACTGCGTGGTGCACACAGTACAGTCACAGCGTAAGCTGGTGGAGTGGCTCAAGAGTAGCTCCAATTTGGTCACCACGCACAACAGGGTTCTCGCGGCAGTCTGTTCGCCTCGTTTTGACGAGAACGATCTGAACTGTCTGCCCGGCGTCGACGGCGAGCAGCGGCTTGTAATGCTCTCTGCACAGCAGTCTGCTGAGCCCGATTAAGCCTTACAACTGCAACTTACACGTCGGGCATGCTGCGTTTGCAGGCACCTTAACTAGATGGCGCCACCATACTGGTGGTGGCTCGGCAGTTCGGGCAGCTCGGGATCGCGTTGATTGCGCGCTTCGTCTGAATCACATTTCGTTGGCTGCGCCTGCGCACGCTGCCGTTTGCACGCGCCTTACCTAGATGGCACCACCATACTGGCGGAGGGTTGGGTCCTCTGCCCCCTGCGCGCTTGCCTTATAGGATATTTTCCCGCTGCCGGACAGCAAGCACTAGCGTGGCTCAGTGGTAGAGTTTCTGGTTGCCACGCAGCGGGCGTGGGTTCGATCCCGGTGGGAATCGGGTACTTTTTTTCGCATTTTCGGCGATAGCGGTTACGGTGGCATACACCGTCGGCGGCGGCATCATCGTGAACCGGAACGGCTATTGGAATGAGCCCACAACAGCTTACCCTGTAAAACATGGTAGACGTTCGCAATGCATGGCCATAACACCACTAGTGAAAGTTCATAGCTTCTACTCTCACAGCTTTCTTATCATTTCTTTCCAACTTTCTGGTCACACGTTTCTTAACCCCTCAAGGTATTATCATTTCTTCCCTCATTAACAAAACACTCGCACTCACCCCGGAAAATCTTAGACGCCTACTCTAGTATTTTAGGCTGAAAAAGTTCGGCGCAACCACCCAGGACGAACCACAAAGAGACAAGAGAAGCAATGGTGCTGATCAGCGTCAGTGCTTGTCTCGTGTCTTCTTTGTGGTTTGTCCTGGGTGTTCGCGCTGAACTTTTTCAGCTTAAAATACTAGAGCACCAACCAGACCCAACCGAAGTTTTATTGAAGTTCCCTGCTCTAGATCTAGTGGTAAATGCTTCCACGATCAGGCCGGCCATTGTTGGTGCGATATATAGGCGATGCGCCGACAGCCAGAGACAAAAAAATGCGGAAAAGATCTTCATAAAATAAAATTTATTCTTTTTCTACAGTTCGTCATAGTTTTGAAATAAATATGTTTTCTTTGGTGTCAATGTAGCAGCTTTATCTCTTCACTGATTCTAATATGTTTCTCTTAAAGAAACAGTGATTATTCCCACCAAAGAATCAGCTCAAACTAGAAGACTGTTGATGCGATTTGAAATGACCTGTCTTATTTGCGACTGCCATTGCTTCGATCTTAGCATAAATGTCTGGCACGTACCGACGCACACACATCCTAAAAACCTATAAATAGTATCGCTTTAAAACAATCATGTCTACGGGATGCCTACCGCTGTCCAAAATGCAAGCTAAAAAGAATCGTCAAAAGGGGCTTGATGCCAGCCTTTCATCGACGACTGCGAATAATCGCCTATTACATTAATTAATAGCGAAATCCTACGTCACTGAACAAGCGCCGTCACGGGCCATTTTTCTCGAGGTGTTGCGTGTCATTCGTATTCTCAGGAAATGCCCGTCCACCACCACGGGAAAACTGGCCAGGCACGTGGTCCTACGTTGCATTCGAATAAAAATTAATATCAGCACGTCATCCCTGCCCACGGTGCCCAAGTTCCATTGTGGTTCCCAGGAAAGCCTGCGGGATCCTTCTCTTCGAATTGCACTGGCAACGCCGTAGCCTGGTAGGCGTCGATGCGCTTCTTCATGATTGCCACGATCTGTAGGAATGATAGGCATAAATCAACGTGCGCACCTTTTCCATCAGCCCAATCTAGCGATGGCTGAAGAAACGCTAGCACTTGGATGGGCTATAACCTGCTAAGTCCGCTGTGCAGCAAGCACAAAACACCCCTCAATGCGGACAAAGAGAAATTGGAGGACGCTCAAGCTTCGGCTTTAAGAGTGGAACGCGATAGCGTTATGGGGCCCGTTCGCATCACATTTTTCGTTCTGAGTAGACTTCACTGCAACCCACAACGTGGGAAAGGTAGCTTACAAAAATCAAGCTTACACCGATTCCCTTATAGTCGGCTTCACTTTGAAGCACAAATGCATTGCTGGGAAGACATTTTACACCGGCATTATAAGCCGTCTCATATCAAAACGTGAAGGCCCTACGACCTTTTTTTTATTATTTTATTTATTGTTTGCTGTTGCCCCGAGGCGCGCACGTATCCAAAATTTGGAGGCGGCTTTAGCCTTCAAAGATCCCTGAATGTTTGTCAGGCTTCCCTGCAGCTGGAGCTTTTTTTTTTTTTTTTTTCACTTTCGCCTCTGCGCGCCGCTACCGTTTTAGGCAGCTGTGGAGGCAAGCGCCATCTGGATGGGTCTTACGCAAGTAACCTACCCGAGCCACGGCCGGGCTCAACTGGCGCGCCTGAGCGCGCCGCTGTTAATATCGTAGAAATGCTGCAAAAGGGGTTTCAGTCTCCCGTAACAGAATTATGTTTTCTCGTACATTCAAATTACAGTCCGACGCTATCATGTCTGTAGGTTGTAGTTAAGTCGTACTTTACGATTTTTCTGACGAATTTTACTTTGAGAAATTCAATTTTTGTTCACTAACACCCTGTATGGTCGGTGTGATTTGGGGCGAATTTCTCCGCCACGGACGCCGATGCCTACGCCAACGCCAGATTTTCTGCGACACTGGGCCCTTAACGCTGTCGCGTTAAAACTGCACCCGTGTACAATTTGGATACATACATTGGTACAAGGGGATACAGCAAGGACAGCGGGCATGCACATGAATCTCCAGTACAGAGTGCAACTAGTAAGTCTTTTTAATCATTTCCCGTCCTGTATTTTGATTATTTCTTCCTCTCTTCGGATGTTTCCTGTGCTGAAATCTCCTAAACTATCATAAGAATTGCAACGAATGAGATATTAATCTGAAATCAGTTACTCCATCAATTGGCATGAAAAAAGGTGTTACCACTAGGGAACAATGCATGCTGCTTTTGTTTGTTTCTTGCTTGAAAACTGAAATCCTATGTAGTAAAACTTAAGGCGGATCACTTGAATAATATTTCAGCACGTAAGAGACAAGTGCAGCTGGAGAAGAATAGGTTAGGGCAGTGTGAATCACTTGTCCAGTGCGGCCCATTCGGTCGCCATCGCTCGAGAAGTGCAGGCCGACACCACAATAAGTCCACGCGCGATCATGCCGCATGCGCGGTTCGTAACCAATAGATCTTGAACCCAACAGCTACCGAAAGGCGACACTGACGCAATCCTTAGGCAGCAGCTCGATCATTCTAGACAAGTTGGATTCACACTGTACTTTCTAATGAAGGATAATTAATATAATACCGCACAAAGCATGAACGTAGCAGGCTTCGCTCGGAGACATTTGCGTGTAAAAACTTTCGCACTCACAAGTAGGGGACACCCTCTACTCTAGTACTGGCTGGCAGTGCTGCTGACCTCCGAAAATTTACGCAACAAGCTCACGCGTTTGAAGGACTTTCTCGCTATGGTAATAAGCTCATAAGGTCCATTGCTCTCTGATGAAACATCAAGCTTGGCCTCATTCGCCTCTTTTTTTAAGTGAGTTAAGTGAACGCAGTATTAATATATACTGACCTCGGGGTATGAGCTGGCCACATTGTTGAGCTCGCACGGATCTGTGACAATATCGAATAGGTGAACGGAGTCCTCGGGGTGAAAGTGACCCCACGTCGGCACGCCACACTTCAACGTTGCTCTTTCCCGCCAGCGCTTAGGAAAGTTCAGCCGGTATGTTTTGTAAAAGCCACGCAGGACTTTGGCTGCCGTCGACTGGTAGAGCAGTTTGTCGAGGTCGCGGCTAGGGCGACTTCCACCAGGTCTCCGGTACCGCTCGCTCATGAACCCTGTGCCGTCCAGTACCAACTTGTAGCGCCACAGTCGCAAAGCCGCGTTGTGCAAGAACTTGTAGTCGATGTTGTAAAGCATCTCTACTCGAGGCGAGCCAAGTCCGTAGCACAGGTGCTGCCACATATCGTATCCGTCGAGCTTGCCAAGCGTCTCTACGTCACCTCCTGAAAGCGCATTCCGCAATGCAAGAAAGGCGTCAGCAGGAGCGTTCCATGGTGAGTCCACAACTTAATTTAGCAATCTTGTTACGCTAGGTGAGCGGTCGTTAGTACGAGCATATTGTGCCTGAAGCATTCGGCCTTGAGCTTGCCAACTCTTTCACCACTACTGAGGAAGAGATGCGTTAAGCAAAAAAAATTCTAATTTTCACCCGATAGGTGAAACATCGATTGCGATAGCAAAGTATGAGACAGCTATACGAGGTAAGGATAATAGTCTTATCGGCCATGTAAACTTGTAAATATACGCAAACAAATTAAATTAACAAGCATGATGTTACGTACGCACAAGCAAACATGAACACACCTCGCTCGATGACCGCGAGCAAATTTACCTTCGTGCCGCCTCTCGCATCAACGCGAAGCCGCGCAAACACAGCGCAACGCGGACTCTGTCCCCGTCGCAGATGGCGTTCAAGATAGAGCGGCCCGGACGGGCGCGCGACCGCGCCTTACGCAGCAGCCGCCGGAGTAGAACGCCCCCTCCCCCTCCCCCCCCGTTTCCAGGCGCGCGACGGAAGACGCCGCGCTTCCCACCCGCTTTCTTCCCTTGCGTACGCGAGATTGAGCGTCCATCGCCGGCTCACCCTCGCACGCTTTCACTCGCACATACAGCATACAGCGCGCGGCGACAATGTTATCGCCCTTGGACTTCATACGGGGCCTCATTGCGATAGCAAAAATGCGACTGGAGGACCTATATAATTGCTATCGCAATAAAAGTGCTATTTTGGGGTTTCCGGGGACCCCGGAAAAAAATCCGGAGTCCCCCACTACGGCGTGCCTCATAATCAAATCGTGGTTTTGACACGTAAAACGCCAGAATTCATTCCTCTTGTTGGAGCAGTCAAGTGTTCCATAGTTGAAAGAGGACAGGGAGCACAAGCTTGCCTCAGGCATGCTGTATATTCAGCTGCAGCTTTCTTGCTTGGTGAACCTATCAAGAACGCGAAAATAATATCCCTGCGCAGATAAAACCATTTTAACTTCTACTGTCCAGGCTTCAATGGCCATTGGCATCTTTGACAACGTGAAATATCCAATGAGCCCATTATTTCCCTTTGATCTTCTAAGCGATATGCAATATAACAAGTATAATGGACCCACCGCCGATTGAATATAACGTAGGTAGCCAGTCCGTGATGTGCATAAGCTGATGGGACACCCTTCGAGAGCGCACCAAGAGAGGACTCCAGACAAAAGCGGGCACCCTGGTGCCTCCTTCCCAGACCGTTCCCTTGGCTCCGCGTAGTGGCCAGTTGATGCTGCGGGTTGAGTGGAAGCCCCAGGGTGTACCACCGTTATCGCTGCAGAAGATGATGATGGTGTTTTGCAACATGCGAGCGTCGCTCAGCGCCTTGACCACTTCGCCGACAGACTGGTCCAATGCATCCACCATGCCTGTAAACGGAAGCGTAGTTACTTCGCAGCTACATTATACATCTCGATGTGTTCAGTCATGTTACACGTGTCGTATACGTATACAACTGCAGCAGGAGTGTCAAACAAGCAGCTCACAAGCACTGGTTCTCGCAGATCATTAGCCCCCCATAAAGTCATGGCGTTCAACGACGTGCCGGCTGAGAACATGAAATGAATGTAGCGAAATCATGACGCCCTTGAAATGACGGCAATCTATTACAATACCTGCATGATTAAATGACAAGATTGAAGCTTCAGGAGCTCCAGTTTGCGTCGAAGTTGAACCAGGTGATTTGTGGCAGATGATGATCTCTCATCATCTGTATTGGTTGAAGAGGCAGGCATTACTACCATGACAAATAGAAATAAGCTTAGATCATTAATAATGTTTCACTAACTATTTTTGTAATTATTAACCTCGGGGCTCACGGCGCAGTAGTAAAATTGAAGCCGAGCAGTAATGAAGCACTATCAGGTTAGCAAACTTGTGCTTTGCAGCAGTTTCGAGAAATGTACACCAATTCTGTGACAGAATTCGTTGATGCTCTATTTCACACTGTGTAAACATCAAGCATAAATAAAATAGTTCTTCACATGGCTTTCAAGACTGCGGTGGGAAGCTACCCATGACTTTCCAATGTCGCCAGCTAACGTCAGAGCACAATATAGCACCATTCTCGCGATGCCATGAAAGAAATGCTCCTTTACAGTTGAATGTGTTGGCTGCGATGGATCACTATATTGTTAATTGCTGCCCATGCGACAGAAGCACACACGTCGCCCCCGTAACATGTGCTCTCACTTGTGGCCTTCACCAGAGCTCATGGCTGACATGGCAGACGTCAGCTTCTTCGCCTTCTTCTGGCGATTCATCTCTTGTCGCGGATCGCATCCCGTCCCGTGTCCGTTCGGACAACGTCTCCTCCTTACAACAGCGCACCAGATAGCATAGAAACTCTCCACATTTCAGCTGGGCAGACTTCTGTAGTGAACGCCACATTGGCTGAAAGTTTAGACCATTACTGAATGCAGTCATCGAATCTAAATCTGCTGACCAACTTGTCCATCACAAACACTTGCAACATTTTTCGGCTAACCTGAACTGAAAACAATCAACATTGTTCTAACCGGAGAGGAGCCCTCGGTACCCAAGCTAGGCTGCTCATCCACACATGCCCGCAAGAGCCTTCAGATTATGGCAGCCTCAAAAAGAAAAAAAATAGGAAACTAGAGATGTGAGAATCATGGAAATTACGAAAACGAATTAAATGTAGTTTGCTAACAATTTGAATTCAGTTCGAGAATTGACCATTGGAAACCCTTGAATATGCATCATTTGTAGAATTGAACGCACTATATATTGCCGGATGTTTCTACCATATCAATGCAGTAAGCCTTTATACATCAATGATCTATTCACCAGTTTATGTAGGTGAGTGAATGCCAGATTACGATTATTGTCAAGTAGCGCTCTGTCCTTTCCACGGCAACACATCGTTGAGCCTGTCATTGAACACGTCAATCGTTCCTTTGAAGCGTACAGGAGACTCGTGTGCAGAACACTTGGAAGAATCCGAGTTGTTCATTGCTTTGCTTCGCCACAAGGATGGCACAACCTCCGATGCTACTTGATTCAGTTAATGTTTGCACCTGCAACGTTAGTGTTGCAGTCAAAAAATGTTAGAGTTTCGTTTTTTTTTTTCGGCTATATGACACACAATCCGATATATTCCCCCTTTGCTATAGAACTTCCTGGACAATGTAGCCCATCAGCGTTGAGGCGTGACGATGACTGTACGACGCCTACGCAGTGACAATGAAATAACAAAGGAATGGTATTGGACGAACGACACAGGCGTATAAGTATGACGGCTAGACGATAATGAGATGTAGATTGCACATTTATAGCGATAACGACGACTCCATGATGACGGTGTGGTGACGGCGTTATAACGATTACCGAATGAAGAAGCGGGAATGACGACGATTTCACGACCAAGAAGGCATGGCGACGATGGTCGAAA
The DNA here is from genome assembly GCF_013339745.2 of Dermacentor silvarum. Taxonomy (NCBI): domain Eukaryota; kingdom Metazoa; phylum Arthropoda; class Arachnida; order Ixodida; family Ixodidae; genus Dermacentor; species Dermacentor silvarum. The sequence goes on from NC_051155.1 coordinate 198,765,260, forward strand.
AATGACAATGACTCAGTAAAAATGACAATGACTCGGATAAAAAAATATTAGCACTCAAAAATCACTAAAATGAATTCTGACGGGGGGTACTAAGTGAAGGAAAAGGCTAAAGATTGATGGTCGACGTTATGTCTAAGGCTTTCGCCTTAAGATCTCTTAGGCGGGACTAAAGGGACTCCTGGGGACTCATGACATGAATGTCATGAAATGCGCGTCATATAGGTCATAGAACAGCCGCCTACGTCTTGGTGCTCTCATGGTCGTTTCGTTAACTTGGTAAGCTCCCCGCGCACTGCTTCGCCCGACATCGATTCCCACAGGGAGTGGGGGATCTGCCGGTTTTTTTCTTGTTTCGTTTTACTGGGTAATATTCTTGTTTAGTTTAATGCCATCTTTACTGTTTGTTATCATTAATGTTTCTCAGCGTTACATTTTAACGCTTGTGTAATGTTTCGACTTTTCTTCCCGAATGTTTAATTGCTTTTTCATTTGTAACGCCATTCTCCTCTATAAAGCTTCGGCGAATGAGGGTATTTATAATAAATAAATTAAATAATCAATGACGAACTAGCAATGACGTCGATAGGTCGAACAATGTTGTGTGACCACGATGGCATGGCGACATAGGGATGGAGACGACGGCATGACGAGAAACGGATGTCGAAGTTGCAACGATTACGACGCAATATGTCGGCACCCTCAGGACGGTATGACAGTAAATTCATGAAGACGATGGCTTGACAACGCCATGAGGAGAATAGCATGACGAAGACTGTATAAGCACAACGCCGTGACGATGGCTATATAACAAAACCTGTATGACGACTATCGCGTGACGGATGACGAAGCTGGAGTAACTACGATGACACGACTAAGACGACATGACGATGACGATACGGCAAAATATGCAATGGTATTCTCTATGTGACGACGACGTAATAACGATGATGACATGACAACGGCGGCATTATCACGATTGAATGATAGCACAATTAAGATAAAATTACGAACAAAAAAGTCGCTGTTGTTCCCGGAAGGCAAAGCATCAATTGCGATAGCAAACTAGTGGGCAGCTATACAAAGCAAGGATAGTAGTGTTATCGGCCGTATAAACTTGTAAACATTGGCACACTAACTAAATTAACAAGCATGGTGTTACGCGCACACAAGCAAACATGAACGCATCCCACTCGATTACCGCGGAAACTCGCTGTCAAAATGCTGGAGTGAGTAAGTGCGGCCGCAGCAGCGAGCGAACTGAGCTTCCTGCCGGCACTCGCACCAACGTTACCTTTCACCACTGTCACACGAGCACCCCAAAACTCTTTTGCGTAAGCGGTCTTTTACCAAGATTAATGACTTTTTACTTAAGAGGTGTTGCGCAGCAGACACACGGCACCAAGGATCTCTTTTTAGCGTTTCCTTCTGGACACGCTACCAAAAGCGTGGCGCTAGCGTTCGAAACAAAGTCGGTCAAAATAAACTGGTGTATCTCGAAATATTAAGTGAAAACTTATTGTAGTACACGTTTTTCAAATAAATTGGATGCTCACAACGCCGCGCGCGCAGTTTTCCTCGTCCGGGCGCGCGTCTGTAAGAATCATCACGTGACATCCCCGACCCATGCGACTTACGAGAATAGACAAGAAAATGAACGTTAGTGGGTTTACAACACCTTCTGCGAGACTTCAGATTATTTTTATGATGAGCCTAGGCCACAGAAAAATACGCATTTGCTTATTTTCTTTAATATATGATAATTGCTGGCGCCCACTCGTTTCAAGGCTACTCCTTTTTGGCCGTAAAGGAGATCGACGAACGCCGCTTCCAGAAAAGACCGCTTCTGAAAAAGAGATCGCTCCCTGTCGTGTGTCTGCGAGCGAAACTCTTTTTCGGGAGAAGACCTTTTGCTCAAAAGACGAAAGTCTTTTGAGCAAGAAGTGCCCCTGTGACAGGGGTATTTGCCGCGAAACACAGGGTGGGCGAACTGTGCCCCCGCCGCAAATGGCTTGTGCGAAGAGACAGCCGCATGAGCGACTGCCCATGCGGCTGTCTCTTCGCACAAAGTCTTTTCGCCTTGTTTTGATGTGAACTGTCCGCCTAGCGTCGACGGCGGGCTGCGGCTTGTAATGCTCTCTGCACAGCAGTCTGCTGAGCCCGATGATGCCTGGTTGTAGCCGCGCACGTAGATCTACGATTCGCTTCTTCAGCAGCGGTTCGTACCTTGCGAGGAGACGCTTTACCGTGCACCGAAGAGGTATCCAGAATACGTGGCGAACATCTCACATAGGAATCGTGTCGATTGCGCGCCTCGCCTGAATCGCGTCTCGTCGTCTGCGCCTACGCACGATGCGTTTGCAGGCACCTTAACTGGATGGCGCCACTACACTGGCGGAGGCTGAGGATCGCGTTTTTTTTTTTCTTTTTTTTTTTTTTTTGCAGCGAAGCTATTAAAGCCAGGCGTAATTTTGGTGCGTAGCAAGAAACTACCAAGAAAGAAAAGATGAACTTTCCTTGCGAGGCGGGATTCGAGCCCACGTGCCCCCGGTCCCAAAGCGAGTGTCGTAACCACTAGACTATACAGCCACGCCTGCAGAGCATGCATTCATGCGAACTATATGATTGCGTTCGAGCGTCGTCGTCTTCGTCCACAGCTGGCGCGTTCGTACGCTCGTGCTCAGCGAGGTGAAGAGGTTTTACGCGCTATGAGAGCAGAGAGAGACGCATTCACGGAGCGGGTCTCCTGGAACGTGGTGTCGGCATTGGAACGCGGTGTAGGTGTTGCAAGCTGCGCTATGCAACGCGCAGTGACTACTAAGTGGTTAGTTTTGAGATAGGAAAGGTTGGCGCTATCTTCTGCACTCCTTGAGCAAGCACGGCTCAGCGCCAATTGGGGAGGGGACTGTGGGAGAAAAAGGAGATAGGAGAGGAAAGGTGTAAATGTCGCCATGGCAGGAGCCAAGCAAATCGGCAGGCAGGAACGCGGTCACGCCATTCGGGGGTAGGAGCCATGTCAGCGGGTGTCAGGCCTGGTGCGGTCAGCCAGTCAAAGGCCGGGTGGTGGGCGGCGGTAAGTCCGAGACGCGCGAAAAGAAATTATAATGACCATGAGTAATAACATGAAAAGTTCGCGTGCACTTCCGGAAAATGCTGGGCTACGATCGCCCAGCTTCGCGTTTCAAGCGTTGCGCGACCGAGTGCAAGGTTAACAAGCTTAAGCCTTTTTCTTTTTTTTTTTTATTGGGCGCCTCGTCTGAATGGTATCTCGTGGTCTGCGCCTGCTGACGCTGCATTTGCAGGTGCCTTAACTATATGGCGCCGCATACTGGCAGAGGCTCGGATCGTCTCCGCCTGCGTTTATAGGGCATTTTTCCGGTGCCCGATAGCAAGCGCTTGCGTGGCTCAGAGGTAGAGAACCCGTTCCCACGCAGCGGGCGCGGGTTCGATCCCGGCGGGAACCGGGTACTTCTTCGCATTTCCAGTAATAACAGTTACGGCCAGTGGACGCCGTCGGCGGCAGCAGCGGCAGACACCATCGCGAAACGAAACGGCTACTGGAATGAGCCCATAACAGCTTACGCTGTAATAATAGAGAACATGTTCGACACTTTTATCGCTGCCACAACTGTCACAGGCAGCACTGTCAGCCATTCTGATGCGCCAAGCAAGTGCCTTCGTAAAATATACTCCAAGCCCCAGTCCGCAGGGGGCATGGGCCATGGAGCGGACGTGTTTACCTCGGCTCCGTGTTTTCTCTGTGCTCCGCTGGCCAATTTTCTGATTACAATAGAAAGCAGTACAGCATCGGATCCTCGAAGTCACCGCGAACCGCCTGATACCAAGATTCGAGGTGGGAGTTGCATTTCCGCAAATTACGGGACTTTTTCTGAAGGGCCCGTTGGGACTGGTAGGCCTACCTGCCCCGCGAGCATGGCAGATATACGCATGGGAGACGAATATTTTGCTGGATCCAAAGGCAATGATGGTATTTAGGCTGGAAAGTTGTAACTAGCCGAAGATGCCGTACCACCAAGGAAGTCGTTGACGAGAAAAGTGCAGTGCCACGTAGTCAGCAAGAGCATGGCGGCGCCGCCGACGGGGGCAGAGAATCCGTCATCGGAGCGATCAAGAATCGGATTGTCAAGGTCTCAAGAATACCCAAGCTGCCCGAGGAGCACAGCGAAATCTTCATACAGCGACGAAGAGGACTTAACTTCAACAAGGTGAGCACCACAGCCATTGGTGCTGCAGTTATTGAGGCGTCAGGTCTAACGGTGGAGCAAGCCCGTGAAGACGTTGTTTGCCCTAACTTCACCCAGAATATCGTAGTAGTCATCAAAGGGGTAAATCAAGGTAAGGGTGCAAACTGGTAAATCAAGTTGCACACACGCACGCACGCACACGGGCGCACACGCACACACACACATACCCGCACACGCACACACACACATACCCGCACACGCACGCACGCGCGCCCGCACACTTCGGACAGTCTAGACGAAATGCGGAGTCGGAGGGATAAGTTCAGGCGGTTCAAACGAGTACGCCGCAAACCTAGCATGTTCGTGTACATCATGTACGAGCATGAGAAGCTTTGTTGCTGTATCTCCTCTTGATAGCGGGATGGGTTCCTTCACATCATCTTCGCGAGACTTAGCAGCTGCATAGGCATGTTCTCTGACCATGATGCTGCAGTGGCCTGGAAGCCACTGAAAAGTTACGTCATGTCCTTTCTCTACTATTTGGTCATATTGCCGCAAGTCTGCTCCTAAACATGTGTTCTACGACGGTAGCCAGCGAGCCACTGTGTCAAAAGAGCGTCTGCTACCTCTCGCGCGCCTGCTTGGTTTCGTGGGGTGGCGCAATGTGTGCCGCTCGTGCACGCGCACGAGACAGGGGCGCGGACCATCACTGGAAGAGAAAGAAGTGCGTTCGGCGCAGAGACGCTCGTGTGGAACGTTCTTGAAAACTCTTCGTGTACATAGTTAGTTGCACGGCACAGGTTCGCCCTTAATAAACCAGTTTTTGTATTTTACTCCTCGAAATACCGTTACAATATAACCGTCTTATTTCCAGCACTAGTTGGTCTTGTGGTCCACGACGTAGAGCGGGTAACAGACATTGCAAGGCTGTCTTCGAACCGGTCAACATATGCTCCATCTTGGTATAGTGCTTCATGAAGCATACAAAGCACGCTGCGAAGTGCCGCAAGCTCCGCCGCAGGAGACGTACTCTGGTGAGAGGTTTTAAACCTGATCGTAACTGTTTTAGATGCGAAGCAGCTTATGGTCGGGGCTATCCTCCCTCCATCTATCCATCCACACCCGCACTGCGCATGCGCATCCTCCTCCCCCTCCTCTCCTTGTCTCATCTCTCCTCTCGGCATTCGTCCTCTCCCCTTGACGCTCCTCTCCTGTCCGGATTGCGCAACGAATGACAACACCTGCGGCTCCGCGCGCGATAATGCGAAGCAGCTTAGGTTAGAGCCGCGACGGCAGGCGCCCCAGAGGCACCGGCAACAGTCACCAACGCCGCGCGTGTTCGGTGCGAACGCGGGCAAAACGCCGACGGCGTCGACAACAGTTCTGCGCGTTGCTGGTGCTGCTGCATGTCCAAGTTTATACAGCTGATAAAACTACCTTGAGTCGACCCCATGGCTGCTTCGCATATTACTCAGGGTTTCCCTACGGGAAGATGGTGTAATTTTTTGCAGATGATTTTGTTAGGTCAACAATATTGTTGAGCTGCCAGTTAAAGGATTAAATAGAAATGTTCGGCACTTGATTCGATATTCAAAGGTCATTTTTCTCAAATGTTATTTGATTTGGCTCAAAGTTGCCTTTTCCAACACTTCTAAAAAGAAAAATTCATTTTGCGTCTTTAACACTAAGCCTAGAAGGGACCAGTGCATTCTGCTGACCACGGAGACTGCTCTGTGCACATCTCAACTCAAGGCGATGCCGCGCTGATTGTCTCATCGCGAAATTCGATCTCTTACCTGCGTATATTGTTCTGTTCCTTTCTCCTATGTAAGGGAACTTGTCGACGTTTTCTTGCGGTGCCTGAAATGGCTCAGGGTCTCCGGCTCCATGCGGAGACTGATGACTCAGCAGCAGAAAAAGCGGCTGTGAAAGGGAGAGCAGAAACGGAACACAATGTGCGAGCGTGCACCGCGTGCACAATGGCTGGAAATGGTAGCCCGCCTTATACATTCATATATAATTAGACAGTTCTTAGCTGATTGTGAGATAAATGAGGAATTACATGCTCCAAGTAATCTACACAAAGCAGAAGTTCATCGGTAGATGGAGGCCTTCATTTCTTCAGTTGCTGCCTTGACGAAGGCAGTGAATAAGGCGACCTTCCGGTTGAGCCACTCTTCATTTCCATCCAAAAACATTTACACGTGTGCAACTTTTATGCATGATTTGCGATTCGTGTTCAATTAGCAAGCAAACGTGAGTACGAAAAAAAAACGGACAAGTTTGCACTCCGTTGTGCAAAGCTTAGGCAGAGCTACAGCGTCAATCCTCAAGTCTTAATGGCTGCTCCTGCTAGGTATTAACTTTGTTGCTGCTAGGTCTTAACTTGGTTTAACTTAACTACGCATGTAGAAAAGGTATTCTCGAGCGATGATTTTTCGAGGTACCTTCCCTTTCGCGAGACTAGCGCTCGACGCGTCGGCGCCTACGAGCGACAGCGTTCCTGGCATGCCAGAAACGCAGGCAGGCAGACAGGAGCAGTGTCTGTGTTGGGCGAAGCGAGCGCGAACCAGCGCCGGCGGTTACTAGGCAACGCGAGGTGACGTCATCGCTACTGCTTCGGCGCATGCGCGGCTAGGCAACACGGACTGCGTCGGCAGCAGCTCTGCGAGTAGCCTCGTTGATGCTGCTACCATTTGTTTCTATATCTCGCTCCCATTTTCTCTTTCCCTCTCCCGAGCATTGCGCGCACCACGCGCATGCTCTCCTTCCCTCTCCTTAACGTCCCATGTCAAGGCAATATGCGCTTGTGCGCACGGCACGGAGATGAGGCGAGGCACACGCCGCGTGGTTGCTAGGCAACGCCGTGACGCCATGGCCCGGCGAGGTTTTGCGACAGCAGGCGCCAGTTTTTATGGTTAGCTAGAACGGCTTCGCTGTTAAAAAGCAAAGCAGAAGAGCCTTAACATAAAAAGGCACTATTGTTCACTTATGCTGCTTTATTAATACACAGCTTATAAAATATAGCCACACGAGAACCCATCTAACACCTACAGACAAAATTCGTATACGCGTCAGACGTGCCTACCCATGTCACGGCGTAGAAAAAGTTCAAGCAAAAATAATTTGCCTTGCTAGTTTTCTTGTGATTGGAATAACAAACGGAAATCTATCTGTCACGCAGACTGATGTTTCGTTTAAGGGTTTGCTGGGCCCATGCAATTGAATGTCCCGATGGTACTGTCTGTGTCCTCAGATTCGTTTCCGTCTCATGACCCTTACGGCGTCTGCAAAGTTTATTGCTTCTTCATTACAGTTATATACAATTGTCATTCCTTGGCATGAGAAGTATTACTCACTCTGCATGCTAGAGCAAGTGCTACCATGCAGCGCACGACTGACATGCATTTGTAACATGGTAACGGGAATGTTTTTTCCCAAAGGCTGGTTCTTTCACCGTTAGCCTTTCAACATTTTATGGGAATGCCCGATATATATTTTATATGGTTTGGCAATAAACCGGAGGTTGCTAAATTACTTTTTCTTGCATTTAATTTGGTGTATTATGAATGCCACCAGACTACATACATTGTTTTTTAAAGCCCGTTGCGTAAGTATGACCCATTACATTCTCTATGACTTCGTTCATTTCTTCCCTTGGCCATCAGCATTTTTCCAAGTAATAGTTATCACCCATTGAGCAGTAGCCTGACATATCAGTGAAATACAGTAACTGGAAGCAAGTGTTTTCAACCACTCCATCTGGTCGCCCAGCTGAATGTAACCTATTCTACGTTTGCTTACCTTTGACTTATTCCGGTTACGGATGAGATGCTGGGCTCTTTGCGTATACAATGTCGTAGAATAGGAGCCGTTTGCAGACCACAATGGATCCATGTTGAGCCAGAAATCCTGACCAGTGTGGTTTTCCTGGAAGACATGCAGATTGCGGTACAATATCCGCACCGTTTACTGAGCACTCACGTGCGGCTTCTATTCGAATTGGAAAGAATTATGCAGATCTAACCCATCTGTTGGAATCTTAGAAGCGAAGCTTTCGCGAGGTAGTTGTTTCATGCAACTGATTATTTTATGCACAGCGTTCTGCAGCACAGTGATTACCTGCCTGCCAGTGAAGTCGGCAAGGCGCTCAGATCCCCACCATGTGACCCACGTGACTGTGCACTACACTGTCTCCGGCATTGCATGGCCCCCTTTGTTGTGACACTGTATGGGCACTGATCCTGGAGATATGCAACAGTAAACTGCACTTTACTAAGCGAAATACCGGGCAATCAGATGCGCCAAATCCCAAGCCCTAGCCTTGCTTGCATGCTTGCTTTATTAAAGTAATTGTGCTTTTGATGACGCGTATTTGTTGCAGTGAGGTTATTTAGGCATCATTTGTTTCATCACTGCGTAATTCTGCAGAAAACAAGACAAACAACCAGGGCACCTGTACGGGTAGTAAAACTGGTAGTGATGTCCTGCTTATGAGCGAATAGGCAAGACCGCAGCACCTAGCCATGGTCAGGAAAGTCCGGGATAGGGAGCCTACAAAACAGCGCTTGCATGTAGGCTCCCTAGTCAGGGAATGTTCGCAAACAAGCTTCGCTTTTATGTACCCGGCTTGGCAATGTGTAACACTCAGGAGCATACGTACGAGTGTTACGCTGTGGGTGTAGTAGTTCTGTTCTCCGCTGTAATAGCCATAAAAGCTGTCAAAGCCCCGGCAAGTCGGAGTTAGGCTCGTCTTGTAGTAGCCAAGAGCCCACTGCGCACAAGAAATGAACAACCTTAACGTCACCGTGCAGTAAAGCTGGTACTCAAAAAAAGAATGAAGTGTGTGAAAAACATCGCACCAGACTTTGCTGCTGCGTTTCATAAACGTTGAGATAACCTTTGCAAGACAATTGCACAGGGTATTGCAGCAATAAGCTAGGTTTTGCTTATTAAGTCGTTAAACCATATAGATGTTCGAAAACCGTATTCTGACCGTAGGTAGGTAAAGAGAAATGTACATTTTAGACGATAGTACATTATTCTGAATGCTTGCGAGGCGACTGTATATAAACTCATAAGGCGTCATAAATAGTGAACGACCCTTTTTCTTTTTTTTTCCACGACACCTGCGCCCCAGAGGCCAGATGAAGGCGCGGCGTGGTATAATGATATTGCAAGCCTTAAGTATACGGAGACGTATCATGGGCACACCTGCGCTGTGTACAGACTAAGTAGCGGTCTAGCTGAATGAAAGTGTGAGCCGGTGTGCCTAGGCATCAGTTAATGAGGGAGTTGCACAAACAGGAACTGAAAACGTGGATACCTTGAAGCCCAATGGCGCAAGAATAATTCCAAAAATGACCTAGAGCATTCGTGAATGCTGTCTGAACACATGCCCGAAGCGGTAAATGCCGAGAATATTTGTGAAAATACGCAAACATATGTTAAGTCTGCGCCTGGGTCCCACGAGAAGCGTTTTACGTGTGAACACTTGTGGATGAATTCTCACTAATGCTATACAGTCGCACAATTGTGTTGCATTGTGTCTTTCATATACCTAATGCGCCTGTTTGTTTCGTCGTGGTATGAAGTGATGGTCTTTTAACGTAAGTCAATTTAATACCGTTCCAATCCTATATATTATGTACACACCATGACATGGCAAATCAGTTTGGAGGAATTTCGCAAGGTGGAGGAATTTTCATGAAAGGAAACATTTATCATCCACCCAAATGTAGCACGAAGATACAACGGAAACCCATAATACGGGTTTTACAGAAAAAATGCTTCGCACATGAGGAAAAATTAGTCCTGGTCCGGTCAGAATACTACAAAAATTGGAGGACGCTTAAGCTTCTCCTTTAAGAGTAGAACGCGATAGCGTTATCGGGACCCGTTCGCACCGCATCGTTCGCACCCAGCAAGCAGGCTTCATTCACTGCAGCACAGAACGTGGAAAAGCCAGCCTACAAAGACGAAGCTTGTGCGAATCCCCTTAAAGACGGCTTCACTTTTAAACAGAAATACATTGCTGGGAAGACGCTTCTCCAGGGGCAATATATGTCGTCTTATATTAAAATGTGAAGGCCCTAGGATCATTTTTCATTATTTTATTCATTGTTTGGTATTGCCCCGACACACACGCGTGTCCAATACGCATTTTTGACCTGCCGAGAATGCCAGCGCTACCTGGATAAGATGTTCGCAAGTAGGCTACCCGAGTAAGCCGGTGTTTTTGGTAGAAATGCTGGCAAAAGAGGCTTGAGCTTCCTCGTAACAGAATTATGTTTTCACGTACATTCGAATAACACTTCGACGCCACCATGTCTAAGTTGTGCTTAAGTTGTACTTTACCATTTTATTGCGATAGCAATTATATGGACACTTCAACCGGATTTCTGCCGTCGGCGTCGCCGTCGCCGTCGCCGTGAGGTTCCGTATAGATAAAATCTTCGCCGCGCGCCGTATGCCCCAGCGGAAGCGTGCGGGGACGCGCGCTATCACGGAGAGCGAACGCACTCAATCTCCCACGCGCAAGCAAGGAAGCGGAAAGCCAGCGCCGGAGGGAGCAGGGGGGGGCACTTCTCTGCCAACAACCGCGATCGTCGCTCGCTCGCACCGTCTCTTATCTCCACACGGCTCTGACCTTTATGCGCTCAGTTTCCGTTGAAGCGATAGACCGCACGTACGTTCGCCGCTGCGGCGTATGCGCTTGCTGCCAGCGTTTTGACAGTCGTTGTCTGCAGTCATTCAGTGTGAGCTATTCATGTTTGTTTGTGCGCGCTCACACCACGCTTGTTCATTCAGTTAGTAATAGTCGGGCCACATTTTCCAACGCACGCTACACATGCAATGCTGCCCGGATCGGCAGTGCAGCGCTACAGCTGTGTCCCTTCGCACGCGCTGCCCACGGGAAGCGCTTCTCATCAACACCACCGTTTCACACGCGCCTTCTCGAGGTCATCGAGTCTCTCTTCATGTCGGTCTACTTACGCCGCAGCACACCTGCTTACTTAATCAGCTCATGTTTACTACAATTCATATTGCTACCAAAGCCGCTCACCTTACTTCGTATGACATTGCTGTGTTGCTATCGCATTCATTGCTTCGCCCTTAGGGCGAAACTGACATTTTTTTTCTTCTGGTGGATTTCAGTGTGAGAAATTCAATTTTTGTTCAATATATATATATATATATATATATATATATATACATGTACATGTACATATATATAGACACACATTATATGGGTGACAGGCACTCGAATTTTGTGATTTTTCTTTCAAAATTATGAACGTGCAAAAGAAAACTCTTCGCAGAAATCCTGCACAGTCGCCAAGTCATCATGCCCAAAGTTTCAGATGTGCCGCACGCGTTCATGGAAACGGAAAATACACCAATTCCTTTTTTCCTTCGAACACGTTTGAACCCATACAAACCGGCTCAGAAAGCCCCGCACGTTTCAAATCAGTTTACTTTTTGCTGCGAAGCTGACGCAGAATCAAACCGAAAAGCTTGAACCTCATTAACCAGAACTGAGCCCCCCCCCCCCCCCCCCCCCCTGGAGTTATATATAATGTGCATGCATGCATGCATGTATGTATACACACACGGGCACGTCACAATGTGTGCACTAAGGCAGCGTCACGTCACGCTGTGCGGCTATCCATGACAAGTGTCTGCAGCGCGATTATACCGTACAGCACACGTGTGCCGTCATACCTCTCTAATCGGACTGAAAACGCTATGTTCAAAAACTACGCGCATGTCAAACTTAGTCAGGCCAACACAAATGAAACGAAGGTGCGCTAAGGCGTTTGGCAATGAAGCAAACCGAGACCGCCACTTGAGCTGGTGGATCGGCATTCATTTCGAAAGCGAGTACACCGGTCTTGACCTAAATTGAATTTCCAAGTGTTAGTGTTTTAAAATGCCTAATTTTCACTCAGTACCTGCGAAGGTGCCTACTGCCACGGGAACCACGGGGCAAAGCAAGTGCAGTGACAGAGTAACGCTGATTAACAAATGAAAGATCGTATATTTAGATTACATAAGAGGACGAAGAATCTCGTAGAATTTATCCCGCTGGTTGCATCTTAGCCGCTTTGAAGTTATGGCAGCTGCACGCGTATGCGGGACGTGTACGGAATGAACCACACAACTGCGATTCAGCGCTTGCGTATGGCACATTGTTTCCCCACATACGCTTGCGCCACCTCTTTCCAAGCTGGGTTTCTGTTATGAACGGATGCAGCTGCGATAACAGCTGTGCACGGGCGACGATCTCCGAGTGCTAGCGTTCACTGCCGGAAATTCGAAAAAGACTGTCGGCGGCGCAGTTATAAGGAAGCCGTACCTTTCCGACGAGATGAGTGTCGTATCCGAGGTCCTTGAGGTATTGAGGCAGTATCCGTACGTCCGACGGCAACCCCCATGGATCGGCTACGTCAAGCGCGAGCCCCTGCATTCCTGGATGATAGGTGCAAGAAGCCGGGCAAGCGATTCAGCCGTTAGGTTTCAAAAGTAAGATAATGTATATCTGCGGCCACAGAGCTTTTAAAGTGAACCGGATGGAGATATTGGCGGCTTGGCGTGCTCTTGCACCTGCTACTCAGACGCAGGAGACAGAGAGACAGAGACTTTTACTGGTGCCTGCAATCACGAGGGCGGACGCAGCATCCCTCCGCCTAGCAGACGGCCGAGAACCCCTGGGCCTCAGCGGCTGCCTCGGCTAGCTGGACGGCTCAGACCTGGTCTTGCTGGTCTGAGCTGAGCAGCAGGGTCTCCCGCTGCTGCCGGTTTTGAATTTTGCGGCCCTCGAAAGGAGCCGCCTTCGAGCATGCCCATAGATTATGTGGCAAATCCGCCCTACCTTTACATAATTTGTATTGATCGTTGTATTGCCCTGGATAGAATCTGCTGCCTGCCACCGGGTTTGCATACATGTTTGTTTGCAGGAGGCGCCAGGCCACCACCAGTTTCCTGGTTAGCGCGGGATGAGCTGGTGGGTATCGGGTCCTTCCCAGCCGATAGTAATCGGTTATTTCTTTGTTGCTGACTATGCGGTCTCCTCTCGTTCCCGGCTGGGCCGGCTCACTTGCTCGGCGAGTAAGTTCTCGACCTACGTTGTGAGCCACCTCGTTGCCAGATCGAGAGGAGTGCGCGGACGCCCTAATAATTTGGATCGTCCCGCGATGACGGTCACTGGTATTGTTTAGAATTTTGAGCACCTCTGGCGAGATGAGCTCGTTCGCGTAATTATGAACTGTAATTTTTGATTCGCTTAGGATAATTCTCGCTTTCGTGGAGGCCACCGCTAATGCTATGGCGGCTTCCTCTGTAACTTCGGCGTTGTCCGTTCTCACGGTGCCGCTCGCGAAGGAAAAATAAACGTATATGCAAGAGTTAAAGAGTGCACACATATGTACTTCGAATCATACTGAGGGTGCAGGCACACAGCGTCAATGCCGTTTAACAAATTTACCGGCGGTGGCATGAACTTAAGAAGTGTTTTCAAGACACATGGAGTTCGCAAAATGAATCGTCGTAAGCACACGAACACCGAGACACAGAGCCCGCGACCAGTAATTAAATAACAAGTGAAGATCGGCCCTACAGGTGACGTCGCCGTAACAGTTTGAAGATCGTTTTTACGATGTTACGAATCATGTGACGGTATGACTATGAGAAAAGCCAGAACGGATTCTTGCAGTGTGCGGAGGAATACATAGAAAAAGAAGTTAATCGTAGAACTTTCATGAGATGCAATTAATGGGATCTGTTTCATCTGGCAGATGGAAACATAAATAAATGGCGTTGCAACGGTGACGTATAGGAGTTAAAAAAGAAACTACAGTCATGTTGCAAACTGCACATAAAGAACAAGGAATGCTGTCGTGAATAACCGATGCCAGAACTGCATCACCAACGAAAAAACCTAAAAATAATCGTATACTAAGAACCGCCGCAATAAGAATACAACTTGAAGAGAGCAATGGAAAAGCTTTTGCGGTGACATACTTGAGCACCACATCTCACAATATCTGGATAATAAAGAAATCAATTGCGCTCCAAAATCAGTGGGATTGTCAATTGCAACTAGTCAGGTCACAAGATTTAACTCGACATTTTACCGCAACCATTTCGCAAATTTGACGATGTTGCTATGCCTTACAACTGAGTTAAACAATCCTTTTCAACACTTTCCTGCGACTTACGCGCTAAAGAAAATTGCAACCTTAAGGGTGTTTTATCGTGTTGATAACTCCCTCTCTAACGGTCATAGAAAAGGGTCTTTGGGTTATTAAGTACATCCATTCGACAATGCGATTTATGGAAATTGCAGCCTTTCTCCCAGTGTGTGTCTTGCTGAAATGGACACTAAGTTTTATTTTTTCAGCAATATTGTTATTTCCTCAATACTTTATACTTAAGGTCCGTCACTTACCGGTAAAGCACGATAATGACCAATTTTAGCACAACGAACAAGGTTGAAGGAAATAGGGTTAAATCAGATTTCTCCCCGAAGTTTGCCCTTTGATACAGGATAATAATAAAAGCATTGGAAAACTGCAAAATGCCCACCTTTGCGAGCAAGTGGCAGAGGTGTAATAATATAATATTATTGATATGTCAATATTGCCACGTAGAGTGATGATGAAAAAACTGTCGCAAAACGGTGAATGACGAAACGGACTTTATCGGGCGAACCTGTGCCCACAAAAGTGGCACTCAAAGCACAACGATAACGGCGAACGCAGTCGGCCATTGTCCAAATCTGATCAGGGGCGAAACGCGTCGGCTTTTATACATGAGTCATCGAAGGTTCCAGAGTAATCCCTGGTGCCCGCGTGTCTTCCAGAAAGTACTAGACAATTCTTGTCGCTCATACAATCAGATTACATAAGCGTCGGTGACAACAGACAATGGATAGAAACATCGATAACGTTCAAGAAACTCAGATAGATGCAGGCGCGTCCTGCGCCGAGCGATAATGTTTAACATTTAACATTTGTTAGCCCGTGAAAAGCGGTCACCGGTGAAAGATAATCAAATACAAGGCACAAAACATATATACAAGTGTACTTGCTTAACACACAAGCGAGAACAGTCCTATATAAAATATATGTTCAGTGCCTGCCGGCTTTGAGTGAACGAAAGCTTGTTGCTTTATTTAGTAGCCACGTATACATGAATAAGACACCGATGCATTGCCTCGCATTTCCTGCACGTCGCATACATGTAAACAACGGTAATGCATATGGAAGCGAATTAACGCACCGCTGACGTTGCTCTGCATGGTAGCTGTGACGTCGAAAAGATTTTAGCCAACTACGTCACGTTTGAAGAAGGATGGCTCATTTGCATAGTTGGTGTTTCATTAATTTTGTTGCAAAAACGCATATGGGTAGCTAATAAAACAGGACGCCAACAGAAAGAGACTACAGCCCCGCCTGTCATTCAAGACCGAGTGTCACGCTACACTGAGAAACACGAACTCCTCCCACACAACATGGTAGGGTTTCGACCCAACCTATCCACCCCATGATGTCATGTTAGTCCTAAAGAAACAGATCTTCGACGTTGAAACAAGAGACGTTCGAGGCATCCTCGCCCTCAATCTCACGAAAGCATTCGGCACCGTCTCGCACCGCTTCGTACTAGAGTCTGTGGCAGGCCTCGGTCAGAGATTTCAGGAGTACGTACGCTCCTTCCTAAAAGAGAGAAGCCCAACTGCGAGTCTCACAACTTAAGTCGGACCCCTACACGCTGGGCTCCGTCGGAACCCCGCAAGGCTCAGTCATCTATCCATTACTATTTAACATAGTGATGAAGGGACTCGCAGACAAACTACGAGACATCCGAACGTAAACTGCGCTTTATACGCCGATGACATCACCATCTGGAGCCCTGGAGGCTCCCTGGCAGACATGGAGCAGACATTACAGTCTGCCCTAGATGTCACGAAAGAGTACCTACTAGACACAGGAATGAAACTATCCTCCAAGAAATCGGAACTCTTACTATTTCGCAAGTCTTGTCAAGGGGTCCGCTACCTAACTCCTCTAGACGAACTTCCGATCGCGCTGCACACAAGAGATGGACAACAGATTCTGCGAGTCAACCTACATACGCATTCTTGGGCTCCCAATCGAAGCCACCGGATGCCACGGACTCATGATCAAATATTTAACCGCCAAAACCGAAAACATGATCAAACTCGTCCGCGGTGTCTCTGGGAGCAGGAAGGGTCTCTGCGAAGAGACCACATTAATTACGTCGCTTCTGCCCACAACTGGGCGAAAATAGAAAATAAAAATAAACACACTCATGCGCAAGAGCCGCAAACAGGTCTTGGGCATTCCATAAAGAGCAAGTACAGCAAAGGTTGATAGCTAGGCATGCACAACAACATCGACGAAGCGATCGAGGCTCAGACTATAGCGCAAATTTACTCCGCTTATCCTCGTCCAAAGCCGGTATACTAATCCTAAACGAAGCTAATGTCTCCCCCTCTCCCTATCTCGAGCACGTGGTTACCCTACCGAGCGAAATTAGAGACAGCTACAAAGTCTCACCGTTTCCCAGAAACGTCCACCCACAACACAGTGTGGGTAAGCGCCGAGCCCGCGCCCGCGTGATTCTTGACCGCACCGATGCGGATCGTGAGGCCACCGCATTTGTGGACGCGGCCCAGTGCGGCAACACATCGACTTACGCGATAGCAGTCGTGGACGGCAGCGGAACGTTGCGATCATCGGCATCGGTTAAAACGACCACCAGCGCTAACGCAGAACAGATAGCCGTAGCCATCGCCGATTGCGCTATGGAATAACATTATATGGCACATGCTCAGAACACAAAAGGCAAACTATTAATAAGCTTATTAAACCAATAGTAAATAGTTTATCTTATGGAACAGTCTTACACACGGCTTCTGCAAAAGAAAAATACTCTAAACTAGGTATACTCAAGGTAAGGGAAATGTTTCGGTTTTCAGTGGTTCTGCGACACTATTTTGCAAGTGATTTCAGAGTAGCTGTCCACAAAGAAGTGACACTAAGGAAAACAGAGAGATACGTTAAGCCAAGAGTTTTTACAAGCTATGGTAAAAAAACGAGGAAGTATTATGTCCCAGCTGTATTTAACGATCTCAGTGACGATTTATGCAATATCGTAAAAAGAAGAACACTGGTGAAACAGATAAGAAAGTGGTGCTTAGAAACAATGCTAGAATGACAATTCTGTGTGGCTTTAGGGTCATGATCTGTTCCATGTTTACTCTTACATCATGTATCTAGTCTACCTGTCACAGCTTGTCATTTTATACTTGCTTTTCCATTTTTTTATTCCTTTCTTTATTTTTTTTTATTTTTATGTCGCGCAGGACGGGATCCTGCTAGCCGGTTTTTTGTGTATCGTTGAGCCTTGTAACCGCTGATGTATCCACCAGCTGCCAGCTCAGCCGACAAGCGCTAGGTGCTTAGGCTGACCAGCAGATTCACGTGTATGAAAAAAAAAACGGGCGAATAAAACTATATATCCCACATTTACCCATGTCCTCAAGGGCTCGCGTGCCGCAATTCGGGCCTACGAAAGCGGCAACGTATCTAAAGAAGTAGCGCGTATACTACTAGCGAGCTCAAAAGAGAGCAAACTATGCCTCTCCTGGTTCTCCGCTCACATGGGGAAAGACATTCACCCACAGAAACCTAACCTCGATGAAACGGCCCACGACCGTGCGTGAGAACTTGCCCGCCGCGACGGTCCCACGGGTTTCGAGGGGCTGGACCGTTCAGTTTAATGACCCGCTACTCACTTACCACGAAATTACCTCACACTATCGAAACGGCGGAATCAAATACCCGCTCCCGCACACCCAACTCGAACGTGCGCAGGCAGCCGCCTTTCAAATGCTACAAACAGACTCGTATACGTCACGACGCCTACTAAGTCACTACAACTCAGACATCTCGGGAAATTGCCCAGACTGCCCAGAACTTTATTGCTCACTCTCGCATTGCTATGGCAATGTACCGCCTTGCCAAAGGGCCCTCTCTCCAGTGAGCCCGAATAGGAAGCCCTCAAATATCCAAACCTCAAACTCAAGGCCGTCCAGAGGGCCCAAGAAATATATATATATAGCGGAGCGTCCCCACGTTCCCGTCCCGACTTCGGCGTCGCCTAGAGGAGCTCCCCGCGTGGAATCTCCAACGGCTTAAAACCCCTCAGGACCTGAATAAAGTTCTTGACTGACTGCTTCAATTCGAACTGCGTAGCCATAGATTGCCAGTCAGGTGTGTTACCTCTCGATCACTTTGCCGATCTTTATCTCATGGAAATAAGACCTAGAGGTCTGCAAAGCGCTATGCTAGCCGGCACTCAGTATTCAGGGAAACATCCACATGCATCTAATAAAACATCCACATTGGAGGCTGCTCTTGCACCACATGCACGACGCAGTTTCACAGAAAAATGACCTTGTATACCTACGAGTTTCAGTGTGCCTTTCATATATCTGACTTGGCTAAAGACTGTTGGGACTACATACTCCCGACCGCAGCATTCGCACAACCACCGGGAATAATAGAGCATCTTAAGAGTGCAGCAGCGCCACAAGCTGCTCTGGTAGGCTGACGCAGAGGGCAAAGTATGCTCGTTATAACACCTTACGACGGGGATGCGCTACTTCCACAATAAACGACGTGTTCTTACCGGTGGAAAATTCATCCGCATGTACTATCAGCGTCAAATCGAATCTGTACAGTGAAGCACTGCGTTATGCGCTCCGCTGTTCGCGTTTCATTTGTCGCCGATAGTACCTGCGTATGTTTAGTCCCACCGATACTGCATGAAAAAGTACAAGACTTACTGTGCCTAATATTGCGCCAGTCCCGATGCTACACCAGAAAAAAAAACATAGGCCTTAAGAACAGCATGCGCCCTATTGGCTGACGCGCTATGATTCAGTGATGATTGGCAGCTGATCTATAAAACAAGACCGACCTGAAACAACTTGAGCGAAGGCAGTGGTAAAAAACGAAAAGCATTGTACGTAGCAAAGAAAAGAAAACTTTTTTTTTTTTTGTCAGTACACCACCGGCGACGCCTTATACCTTAAGCAGCAAGTTGACATACATAGCCTACTGTGACCATATGATGTGGTCGAACAATGACTTGGCGCAAACCATTGGGAAATAGACACTATTGCCATTTGACTTGCTTGAAATGTGGAAGTGCCCGAGCACCCTTAAATACTGCAAGGTGTATGTTTCGTAGAAAACACCCTTTTATCACCCGAAATTATCACCTGTTATCACCCGAAATCGTTATAACGATGGCAACCATTTTCGAAATTTTCAGGGAAAGTCAGGGTTCAAAAGGGCACTTAGACACCCAATCCACCCTCGAGGACGTAGCTTTCCCGAGAGTGTACCGTGCTTGAAACATCTTCAATCAAGAGCAGCAATTAGCTCAAGCAGTTGTAGTCCTCAAATCCCGCCCTCCGCAGAGGTTATTTGTATTACCACAGTCACCGCAGTCCTTTTCTTTTGTGTGTATGTGTGCGTGTGCGTGCGCGCAGACATAGACAAGGGGGAGAAAGAAAGCGAAGGAGCAGTATGGCAACTGCAAGTGTAAGGGCCCAACGCCTGGCTACTCATTATGAAAGAGTGAATGGAAGCGTAGAAACAGAAGAAATGAACAACGAGCCACGAAGAATAAATAAGAATATTACCGATAATACAGCAATGAAGTGGAAACAAAAGAAAAAGAAAATCGCCTACTTGTAGCACTAAAGACATGAGGTGATGCAGTAGCGAAGACATTTAGCACGGCGGAATGAAAACAATACGACATGATTCCAGCACAACGTCAGGTGAAATTCAGTCCAATGTAAAGGGACGCACACAATGCACTGAAGTGTGGAAACACATTAGACTATCCCATCCATGGAGGGTGTCGCCTGTGTACAGTACATGTGTGACGATTGGTGGGGAAAAGTTAAACTGGTGTTACAAATCCCCACCTGTGCGTATCGGATACAGTCCGGTCATGAGTGCTGCCCTTGAAGGAGTGCAGGCTGGCTGTGCGTAGAAGTTATTTAGTATTACGCCGTCTGCTGCAAGGGCGTCCAAGTTTGGCGTGGGTATCTGAGGGGAGCCGTGAAAGCTGACGTCGTCCCATCCCTGTAACGTACACATATGAGTTAGCTCGTGAGCATACCCGTGTTTCGAAAAATAGTGACGCTCAAATTCATAAGTTGCGAGAAGACTATAATAACCCTTGCCCCCTTGTGGTCCTAAAAGAACAAAAACGTTCAAATTTCGGCCGAGCTTATCTGCTCTCCTGAAGTGGGAAAATTGCGAGCATTATTGGGGTGCCTCGTCTTTTTGTTTCAGCTTGCCTCTTGACTCTTTTTGGTTCTTCTATAGTAGGCGAGTGTGATTGGCAGCACCTTCCACCCAGATATGATCATGTTTCACCAGTTCTTACGGATTAAAATTAAGGGGGAAGTGCGATCACTTTGCACTAAATTTAACATGGAGCAATCTCTATAATTGACTCATTGCAAGTATGCAAACCCGAGTGGTACAACGGTTGCTTTGGCCGTACTGTGACGATGCGTCACGAGCGCATAACTATTAAAAGACCGATGTATAAAGCCACAAGAAACAACTTAGAAAATACTACCCGGTCCCGTGGTAGAGAGGGGATCGAGAGCTTAGAGAATTTCTCCCCCTCTGATTGCACTTCCCTCCTCAATGTGGCAGGACGTGTACCGAGTGAGCTTCTGCACAACACTTCGCATTGTGAGGCAATGCTGTTTAAGTTATGAATCCGGGACCTTAAAGATGTGTGAGTAAATTATAACGCATTTATCTCGGATTTACCGCTGAATCGGCACCGATTTCTTTCCTAAGCTTGTGTGTTCTGTGAATGGTATCCTCTTATGCACGTACCCCACCACTGGAAGCTAGATCATGTTCCTGTGATTGTGTTCTGTCTCAACTTACATCAAACACTTTCTGCTGTTACATTAATTTTCACGTGCCGTTTTTCTAGTGCGAGATCCTGCAAAAAGTGAGAGTACCTATATGTTATCAAGTGGTGCTTCTCAGGACACATGCTAAATAGAATGTTTAGTGAAGGGAAAAAAAATAGGCTTGGGTAATATCAACACACTATTGTACCGCACTTTTCATCATGGAAGACACTTAAACTCTAGAGAAAAAATACAGTTGCGGCGTTTTTTGTTTTGTTTTGCTTTGAAGAATACGGACTGAATTTTTAATTACAGTGAAATAAATATTTAACGTAAGGCCTTTCATTTCGTTTAGCAGACGCCATTCTGTTACATTTCCGCACCACTGGGTCCGGTATTAGTTAACAATGCCAACACAGAAGCACTTCCTCTTTCTTATTCGAAATACACGCGCATAGCACCCATACATTGTTCGAACTTCTGGAATGAGAGGCGTTTAATCTCCGTAAACATGCACCAGCCAGCACGAAATAAAGTAGAGTGAGTACAATAGACCACCATAACGTGTACACCAAGATCGAACTTACCATATCGTCGGCAAGAATAAAGACGATGTGAGGCTGCCTCGTGAAACATTGCGCTGCCGGCATAAGTGAGAGCAACAGGCACAAGCAAGACGCTATAGCTGTCATTGTGCTGAAAAAGAAAGAAAAAGAGTTCTCTGAGCAAGCCTTTCGCAGTATCACAGTCAAATTGGAGGTGGAGGATCCCGTTTTTTTTTTTTTTTTTTTTTTTTTTATCTCGATGCATTCAGCACTCGGACTGAATGTTAGGTCATTTTAAGTGCTGCCTCACGAACAACTCACCGAACCTCCGAGCAACGCCCAGTCGCCACACAGCCTGTTTCTAGGGTCTGCCGTTTTGAACTCGCAAGCTCATTTCCGGGTTAAAACGAGCAGCGACATGGGAAGCTAATAACCGTTGAACACAGTCGTTATTTCCACATTCGTCGTCGCTGTTGTTCCCTGTAAGGCCATGTACCCTGAAAGCACCGTAACTATGCTCAAGAGCTTTGTTCTCGCTATCCCTCCCTCCCTCCCTCTTCTTATTTAATACGAGATTTTATTCGCTATATAAATAGCTGTTCACAGTCTGCGAACGCTACGGAAGAGCGACGAGTGAATATTTATGTATACGATATACAGACATTGCGTGAGGTTTCACGCATCGCGATCAACGCGCTTTACACGTACCTGCTTTGAACGCCATGCGTGCGAGTCAAGCGTTCTCGCTATACAAGTGTTATGTTTATATCTCCAACAGCGGCTTCACAATAACCGACTGCGTAGCCCACATCTGGCTAGCTACAGCCGTGTGCTATCCGCATATGCTGGCATATGCTTCGCGCCACCAGCTGCGCTTCACGAATTAAGCACCGTTCTAAAAGGGGCAACACGCTCAACAGTGTTGACAAAGCTGGCTTTGCTGCGGGTGAACAGTGGTGTTTCGTTTGTTGAAAGGATTTGGGACCAGTAGAAGAAAGTTGTTAGCTGCAGGCTGACCGAGCATGCAAAGGTATGCCGGCCACTGATCTCTCCCATCGGAGCCTTTTGAGGTTTTGGCGAATAAAGAGTTTTCAAAGCTCATTGTGAAATATTTTGTTTAATTTCAGCGGTGTGTCTGGGCTACAATCTTCCAATAGTAGGGGCGTAGCCAGAAGGGGGGGGGGGGGGGGGGGGGGGGCTTCAGCCCCCCCCTCCCCTCGAAATTTTTTGTGCCGGCATGCACCGCCGACCAAAACTACCACCGACGCCAGGAATCATTCTGGATTCTGTCTACAATGACTTTTTCACGCTCGAAAAGACATTTCGGCCCGAACATTCCGAACTCGGGCTGGATTTCGTGGCAACGCCCTTGCACCTGGAAAGCACAAACTTTCAACGGCTTTTTGATAGCGAGCGGGCGCGTTGCGGCATCTCGCAGCGGAATCTACGGAGCGCATAGAATTTTATTACGAAACTTTATGGGTATAAAGTTCTCATGAACTTCTGATGCGAACGGTTCACTGACATTTCCAAAGGCGTGCTTTAAAAAATTTTCGATTCTGGAACTTTATGGGGTTGGTGCACTTATACACTTGGGCCAACATGCGTGCACTGGAGCCCTCGTGACCAAGCCGTTCCAGAAATGAAAGCACGCGCTCGCAATCTTCCACACACGAAAATACTAAATATCACCGTGACTGAGCTAGCAGCTGATAATTTTCTCCAAACATTTTCAGGAAGCGTGCCCAATGTGATCGATCAGCAGGACCAGGGCAGGCAAAGTAAAATATGAGAAAACAGAAGAAAATAAGGCTATTCTTTTTGCGGGCGACAAGGTCTGGCTCTCCGTGGCTACAGGGACAGTGGCCATATGAATTTAAGCATAGCCCCCGCTGAAAATACAGGTATTTTCAGAGCGCTTCTTCGCATGCGAGCTGATTGTGGAGATACATATCTGAGGAACCATTTGGAAAGCTGCCCCAGTAATACCTCGTATTTAAGCCCAGACGCACAAAATGAAATTATAGAAATTTGTGGTGAAATTATCAAAGAAAGTCTAGTTGCAAAAGCAGGCTGCTTCTCCATACTTCCTGACGAAACGACGGACATCGCTGGAATCGAACAGCCCACTGTTTGTGCAAGGTACCTAAGCAAGGATGTCAACGACTTCGAGGGAGTGTTTTAGGTTTTAGCACCGGAATAGATGCCCTCTCTCATTGCGACTGCAGGTTCTATGTAAATGTGTACAAGCGGCTGCAGATTCTAGTCACCCTTCCAGTGACCACTGCCAGCGCAGAGAGAATATTTTTTAACAAGAGTTTACTAAACAATTACTTGCGCTCTACAATGTCTGTGGAACGCATGATTAGGCTGGCGCTTCTATACACCCACAGAGACGTCGGCATCAACGTGTCCGAAGTCATTGACCGCTTCGCTCAACTTCCCCGCCGAGAGAAGTTTGCCCTTTAGATAGCGAAGCAGCTGAAATCAATGCAGGTAAAAAGCTCTGTTCCTTCAGGTCCATAAGCTCGTAATTATGAAAACGTATGACTGTTCGTTAGCTTTTAAAACCGCAGAAATTTTAGCTGTTTATTCTAGCAGTCAGCATCATGATCAAAATTATCATGCGAATACGAAAATTACGAGGACATCAATTACCAATTTTGACCGACCTTGCTCATTGAAAGCCCGGCCCACGCGGCGTTTGCCAAAAACAATCTCGGATATTGGGTACTTCAACTTGCCGCAACATCCGTGGCTTTCGTTTGTCCGTTTCTTTCCTTTTTTTAGCTACCTGATTTTATTTCTTTTTATTGCGATAGCAATTATATGGACACTTCAACCGGATTTCTGCGTCGCTGTCGTCGTCGCCGTCGCCGTGAGGTTCCGTATAGATAAAATCTTCGCCGCGCGCCGTATGCCCCAGCGGAAGCGTGCGGGGACGCGCGCTATCACGGAGAGCGAACGCACTCAATCTACCACGCGCAAGCAAGGAAGCGGAAAGCCAGCGCCGGAGGGAGCAGGGGGGGGGGGGGGGGGGGCACTTTGCCAACAACCGCGCTCGTCGCTCGTCCGCACAGTCTCTTATCTCTCCCACGCGCAAGCAAGGAAGCGGGAAGCCAGCGCCGGAGGGAGCGGGGGGGGGGGGGGGGGGGGGGGCACTTCTACGCTGCCAACAACCGCGCTCGTTGTTCGTTCTACCGCACCGTCTCTTATCTCCACACGGCTCTGACCTTTATGCTCCCTGCATTCGCCGCTCAGTTTCCGTTGAAGCGATAGACCGCACGTACATACGCTCGCTGCCAGCGTTTTGACAGTCGTTGACTGCAGTCATTCAGTGTGATCTATTCATGTTTGTTTGTGCGCGCTCACACCACGCTTGTTCATTCAGTTAGTAATAGTCGGGCCACATTTTCCAACGCACGCTACACATGCAATGCTGCCCAG
This sequence comes from Dermacentor silvarum, assembly GCF_013339745.2. Taxonomy (NCBI): domain Eukaryota; kingdom Metazoa; phylum Arthropoda; class Arachnida; order Ixodida; family Ixodidae; genus Dermacentor; species Dermacentor silvarum. The sequence goes on from NC_051155.1 coordinate 198,790,441, forward strand.
ATCGGCAGTGCAGCACTACAGGTGTGTCCCTTCGCACGCGCTGCCCACGGTAAGCGCTTCTCATCAACACCACCGTTTCACACGCGCCTTCTCGTGGTCATCGAGTCTCTCTTCATGTCGGTCTACTTACGCCGCAGCAAACCTGCTTACTTAATCAGCTCATGTTTACTACAATTCATATTGCTACCAAGGCCGCTCACCTTACTTCGTATGACATTGCTGTGTTGCTATCGCATTCATTGCTTTGCCCTTAGGGCGAAACTGTGACATTTTTTTTTTTTCGAAACGAAGCAATACCCTTCTTTAATTTTGGGTGCAGAATAATTGTTGCCGCTGTGCAGGCAGTTAAATTACACATTTTCGTACTGATTTCTGCATTATTTCTCTATTATTCTACCCATATGGCGCTGTCGCGACAGCCGCATGGCCCGAGTACATATCACGATTTCTTTGATCATAGTTTTGTTCCTGCCTAGATCATCTGTCTTTCTGTGCGCAAAGTTTACTATCTTTGACTGCGCAAATGTTTATTTGTCTTGTTTGACGCATTATATACAGTGACGTTTGCTTAAATACGTAGATTTGTTGGAGATTTAGACGTATATTTAAATATCTTGTTGCGAGGTTTTGTGTATACAAGCAGTGAACTTTGTTTCCAGCGACTCTTTTTGCCCTTTATCAAGTTGTATCTTCGCATTTGTATATTCCACTCTGTCTTCGCATTTCTAATGTATATTTTGCAGAACACCTACTTTTTATTTGTACTCACTGTTGCGAGTATAATCTCGGTGTAATTACAATACACGACCTGTAACAGCTGCTCCTGCGCAATCTATTGCAACGAGGGACAGCGTCATTGCGGTTTTTTCCTGGCCGTTGCATATGTACAAAAGTGTAAACAAGGTTCTTCAATGACAAGGATTCATCAAAATATTTGTCCTCAACATATTCATTTCATAGCCTTTACGTTTTTCATATCAGCTGCATGCACTGCTTTGCTGGTTTCGAAGTGATATAGTTCTAAAGTTCGTGTGATAGTTTCTTTACTTATTAAATAGAGAAAAAAAAGCGCGGCAGCATTTTTATCGGTTATTTCTGCCACAATTTTTGGGACATACGAATATATTCTTGTATGAAAAAATACATATTTTACTTGACAGTGCGTAGCCTTCAATAATTTGTGTGCAACATCTAATATACAATGGCATTGGCAAAGCAGTTATTATTCATGTATTTGATCCCTCGACAAATGCAACAAGGACGAGGCCGCGCTGGAACCTGAGCCCCCACCCCCACCCCACCCCCGAACAAAATGTCTGGCTACGCCACTGTCCAAAAGCGTACTCTTCAGAAGCCAAGCTTTACACTTTGTACCGATAAGTGATGGAAAACAACAAGTTGATTGCATCTGCATCAACACTGCAGATGGGAATTAGTGAGCAAGCGGAAGAGGGGAATAAAGGTAGAGGCAGGAAGGTTGTCATCGAAATTCCTATATATGGTTTGCTACCCTGAGCTGGGGGAGTGAAAAGGAAGGTAGCTGACAAACTAGTTGAGATGAAAAGTTTTCACGTTGTAAGGACGGTGAAGAACCACACAGTACCAAAACTTTCAATCGTGCATGTAATTGAGCGAGCGTTGTGCCCAGAAAAGACAAGTGACCTGCCTACGGCGTGCCTCACAATCAGATCGTACTTTTGGCATGTAAAACCCCATAATTTATTTGAACAGTTGTCGGTCGCCGAAATTTCATCTGCGGGACGGGTGCATCGGCTGTATACCGGGTGCTGCATAGAAGACTGAAAAATTTTTAAAGACTGCCTGTGGGCAGATAGCACAATTCTAGTTCATGAGCTTCTCTACTCAAAGAGACGGATATTACTTGCACAAGAAATTGAAATGCATAATCGACTAATAAACAAAAATTCACAAATTAAATTTTAACTGATTACCTTATGGCCCATATTGCAATTTACAAATTCTAACCGTGGACCTCGCAAGGCAGGTCCATTTGGAACCAATTCTCAGGATGACACCATGTAGTTTCGAGATATTAATTTCCGAACTTCAAGAAGAAATTTATTGGCTATTGACTTTTGCGCTTCAATGCATAAAATGACGCTTTTGTTAACAAAGTAACTGGAACGGCAATGCATTTCTCCGCAAAGTTATCATCGCACATTGCAGCATAATTGCTGTTGCTAGATCAGGTGTGTTCCAGATTGTACACCGCTATTGACGTTGCGCGCGCGATCTGATTAAACAAGACACTTTCGCTAGAGAATCGGCGACAACGTTTCAGGAATTTTCGATGCATGAAGGCGCGTCTTGCGCGTCACGAGAACTGTAACGGTTGTGAGCCCGTGAAAAATAGTCGGTGAAAAATTGTCGCTGAAAAAAAGATAAACAATGTATGCATGTCAAGAGGAGCAAGTGAAATTGAATAGCGTCGAGGAACGCGCAGAGCAACTAAGCAGTGGTCCAGTAGGCCAGCAATAATGGTGACAAAGGAAACGATGCACTGTCAAGGCTGGCAAATGACCGAATGTCGTGATGAGGCCGCGAGAGAGAGAGAGAAGAAACGGGAAAGGCAGGGAGGTTAACCAGAGGGGAATGTCCGGTTTGCTACCCTACGCTGAGGAGAGAGGGGAGGTAAAGATATGGGCAAGTAAAAATAGAGAAAGAAAGGGAGGCTGGGAAGTTCTGCAGGGACAGTGCAGAGAAACCGTGAACCAGTTTTGGCTGACACTAAACGCTTTGAAAACTCAATTTTACTTAATTTCGTACTCATAGGTGGATCATTACATAAAGTAATGCTGCTCGAAGTCTCATTTCATGAATTTCGCTCCAGAACAATAGGGTAGGTATACGTCAGTGTTAGGTCGGAAATTTCCAAGATCAATCGATCAATTGATTAATCAATCGATTTAGGTCATTGTGGCTATGTAGAGGTTCTTGAAACTTTGCAAGTTCTGGCAATAGCTTTTTTTAGACAATGTTGTCCATCTTTACCGATCAAACATTAAGGCCCGAGCATGCAGACGCCTTCAAAATATAATGACGTCACGGTGAGCTTGCGCAGGAACCTGAAGGGGCCGTCAACGCCAGACTGCTTCTTGTGCCATTTTTTCTGGCTTCCCAGTAACTATAACGCTCTACGAGCTATGGCGTTTCGCTGGCAAGCATGAGGTCGTGAGCTTGATTTCGTGCCGAGGCCGCCATTCACCGGCGACCGGGCGCTTATTTTTCAGCGCAGCTGAAAGCGCCCAGGTAGTTACGCGACACCGTAAGCGTGTCGCTCTCTCGTGTCCCTGTCTTTCTTAAACTTTGTTTTAAATGCGAAGCATTTCTTTCTTGGCAAACATTTGCTACTTTGACAGTATCTATCTATCGATCTATCTATCTATCAGTCTAGCCGCTTACGTCTTTGTGCTTTCATGGTCGTCTCGTTAACTTGGTATGTACCAAAACTGGCATACTATGACTAGAGTATATGACGAACATAAATGATATATCATGACATTAATGTCATGACATGCGTGTCATGTAGGTCGATCATGAAACAGCCGCCAACGTCTTGGTGCTCTAATGGTCGTTTCGTTAACTTGGTAGGCTCCTCGCACACTGCTTCGCATAACATCGATTCCCACAGGGCATGGGATCTGGTGGGTTTTTTTTTTTCAATGAATCACCAACACGCAAAAGCTTCCATGTTAAGCCATGTACAGTACTCACGGATTGAAATAGGACACACGGAGCGCGTGGCCGCTGGTACATGCAACGTCGCCCGTGGGTGCTCATGGAACCAAGGTGTTGCATTGGGGTATAGACGGTTTCAGTGTTTACAAACAAACCTCGCTTGCCACTGATTGTTTGCCCCATCGGAACTTCCGGCAGGAGAGCTAGAAGCACTTCCGGCTATGTTGTTTGAAGGCATGCGCGACGTGAGGCCGGCGTGTCGATGTTTGCACTGCTTGGTGGAATCTGTGATGAGCTGATTCTACATCGTGAATATTGTCGAGATGACGAGCGAGTACTTTAAGGCGCTTAGCACCGAAGCAAAAGATCGGTATCGCCAAAAGCTGATGTTTAGAGGCAGAGAGCTGCCCGATCCGCTGGACGATGATGTGAGATTTTCGTTTTCGCCTGGCTCCGAACACCTTCCCTCAGTTACAACCCCGGAGCAACAAGCGGAGCATCTTAGTGAGGACATGCAATGAACGCGGACTGTTGTCTTCAAGGCAGGTAATCGGACTGCCGAAAACTAGAAAAACTTTAATTACCCTTTTTTCTTCTTTCTGGGGTTTTACGTGCCAAAACCAGTTCTGATTATGAGGCTCGCCGTAGTGGAGGGTTCCGGATTAATTTTGACCACCTGGGGTTCTTTAACGTGCCCTACAGCACAAGCACACGGGCGTTTTTGCATTTCGCAACGGCACTTTCATTGCTGCAAGATGGAGGATGAAGTGCTAAGCTGTGCATGTGTACATGCACATGTTTCCTGCGTCATATGCCTTGTTTCTGCTTTTCAATATGCATTCACAAATAACTGTACATTCTCAAAAGTCCTTTAGTGCAAGAAGCCTATGTCGACTGAAATGGGACTAACCTAAATGCTCACGAATTTCCCACACTTCTAACAAAATGAAACCTGTAGTAATGGGCACGAGATTACAATCCATAATTGGCCTCCGTTCATTCGTAAATGCTTTTAGAATGTGGCCGAAACTTCCGACATGCATGCACGGAAGCGATCGTTCATTCAACCTCTGCCATCGATGACACTGAGCTTTGCATTACCGGGGCGTTTCCTTCGCTTTCTCAGCCAAACACACTCGTCGTCTCTGAAGGACCCGCGCTCTAACCCTCCGCGCGGGAGCCGAGTATGTACTGTCGAGAGGGAAAGCACGATAACGGCGGCATCTCGATATCGCAGTAGAATGGCCGCACGTGCCAGGTCCCTGAGCGATTTGGTGAAACGAATGCCTGCGTGCAATGCCTTTTACGTGTTTTCAAGGCGTTAAGCAGTTCAGTTCCTATGTGCTTCGTCGCTCCGCGCACCGTGAAGCACTTGACGCTTTAGTGTGCGTGCAATGGCCGGGCTGCTTAGAACCAGTGCAACAGCCTAAGCAAAGCTGCAGCCATATCGACCGGCGAAGAGAGCACTGAAACACTAGAGGCACGAGATGTGCACCGGATGCACCACAGAACTTTAGACTGTCACTATAGTGCACGGATTGTTAATGCTTAGAATTGCAACTGTTATTGTATGCTACAGCTGCAACTGCCACCCACCATTCAATGGCATTGAACAATTGTTAGAGGGCGATTGGCAACTGGCAACGCCCAAGAAATTTATTTGGAATCGTTTTGAAGATGACCGGAGCCCTCCTGCAATCTCGAGAGTCTTAAAGGTGCATAGCTGTGCAACTTTCTGAGGAAATAAGGAAGAACGATTTTGCTGTCGAACCCTTTCAAGCAAAAATACACAGAATTATTCGTAGAAGGGGGGGGGGGGGGGAGAGAGAGAGAGATTTGCAAACACCATATTTCACCTCGTGGATCCAAAGAAGACTAAACAAAAAGAAACTGACGCTTCTACCCTGGCTGGTTCCCTGAAAGCAGCTTCCAACCGGGTATTTCGGGGACACTCAATTCTTGTTTGGAAGCTTGCACTTACCGAAAGCACACCAGGATCCAGCAAGGCTCGTAAACGTCGTTTCACGCTCCAGACGTACGTTCTGGTTGTGATGCAGCGTCACATATAGCACCGAGGTGACTACGAAGCGCAGCAACGCGGCGATTCAGGGAAAGCACTGTTGTGTTAGGTGGGCACGCAAATGCCCTCTTATAACAGAGGTTCGTTAGTTATTTGATCTGTAAGCACATCGCAGGATGAAAAAAAAAGGTACCACTAAGTGGCTCCCAGATCGCGCTAAAAGTTAGCCAAAAGAAATAAAAGCGCCATCATTCACAGCCGTCGGCAGCCACTCTTAAGCACACGTGCTCGATCAAAGGTCCACGTGGGATGTGCACGCAATGCGCTGCCAGACGAGCTTATTATCGAGCCTTCTTGCTGCTCAGTATATGGGCGAGTGCCGTGGTTCCGGACTATTGCAAAGGGGCGGCACATCACCGGTTGCACCTCATCAAGGTTTTTATTTACGCTGCCTAACGCAAGGTACGTTACTTGCATGCTCTTTTGTAGGTCAGGGTGTCATGCAAGTGCCAAAAATAACTGGCGGCAGCTTTACATATACCAAAGCTGCGCGTTATCTACGAGGGATCCTGAATTAATCTTGAATATGCGGCCATGGCGGCCGCATACCAATGGCGGTGAAATGCAAAAATGCTCGTATACTTCGATTAAACTGCACGTTAAGAAATCCCAGGTGGTCAAAAATTAATCCGGTGTTCCCACTATGGCGTGCCTCATAATCTAACTGCGGCTTTTGCACTGAAAGCCCCATGGATGGATGGTAATAACTTTATTGAGTTGTCCTGCAGTTTTTACGACCCGGGCTCAGGTCTCCCACCTTAGAATTTCTTTTTTATTGCACGAAAATCTCACAATTTCGTTATAAGGGCGAAGCAATGAATGCGATAGCAACACGTTAGAATATTACTCGAAGTGCAAGACACGTAGTTCTAGTGGCAGTATCAGCTGAAGTAAACGTAAGCTGACTAAATAAAAACGAGCTGCTGTGCCCCGAGGTCTTCTGTTCGTATCCTTCCATCGGACAATTTCATTATGTTTATTAATTAAAGCCAACGTCGTTCTTAGTGACTTTACCGCCACATTTACCGACACTTTTGCCGACACTTTTTCCGCCATGATCCCGAAGGTCGCGCACAGCGGCGCCAATAAAATTACAACATTTCCTGGTTTGAGCTCTGTTATCGTTTCACACGTTTAATATTTAAATCTGAAAACGTTTAACCCATTATTGGTGAGTGTTGCTTACACGCAACATACCAAAAACAAATTTTGTTTTCTTGTCGAGTTTCAGTATTGAGTACGAAGCTTCCGGCTAATTGTCTTCTGCTAACACTGATTGACAGGCAGCAAGCGTCATTTGTTGGTTTATAGCAGGAACACGGACGAGGAAGAAGTTTGGCACGCGACTCACAGTCTTCTGAAAGCAAGGTCACAGACGACAGGACGATGCAAGATATCCAACTGCGGTGGGGCCACACCTGTGACGTAAAGCCAATGAAATGCATACCTACGGTACACATATCATAAGAGCTGTCTATACAAATTAAAAACGAAGCATTAGGTGGCATGGGGTGAAGCCCACTTCCAGTTTCCTGTCCGGAGTTTTCCCCCTATTACTGAAAAAAAATTACGCAAAATATTTGTTTTTGAGTTTGTTGATTATACTTTGTCTTGATCTGTTTTGCAGATTTAGATAGAAAATAATTTTTTTCTGGGTTCGATATGTCTCGTCATTAAAAGGTATTAAGATAAACGGCATGAGCTGTCGCGGTTTTGTTTCATGCAATTTGTTTGTGCACTGCCATATAGCCCGCCTATACCGCAAGTCATGGCATGGCATACGCCACTCGACGCCATGCTGCAGCACCTACCAACGAAGACAACCCAGACACTCGCGACGTCGCCGTCCATCTCTAGCGTACCGAAGAAGCTAGGCGGTTCGCCCGCCAGCGCCTCAAGATTCGGCAAAGGACTGGCAGCCGACACTACAACATTCAAAGACGCTATGTGAAATATCAGCCCGGAGACCACGTTTGGGTTTGGGCCACGATACGCCGACGTGTACTGAGTGAAAAGCTACTTCGACGTTATTTCGGATCATACAAGATCCTCGGACGTATTGATGCACTGGAGTAGGAAGTCGTGTCGGATGGCATTACGCAATCACAGCGGCGCCGCGCACGACCTGCCATCGTCCACGTGGTGCGTCTTAAGCCATTTTACCGACGCTGACGAACATTGGGACTTCGTTCGTCTGTTGCTTTGTTATAATGCGGAAGCATTATATGTCCCATGAGGTAGAAAGCCAGCGTTGTCCGCCACGAGTCGTACCAGAAATCAGTGTGACGTCATCAGCTTATTGTAAGACGTCATTAGTGATAGAGAAGATAGTAAACGGTGTAATAACGTTTTAAACGGTGTAAGAACAGCAATTATGCGCAGATATAGTGAATTATATTTGAATTAAGGTGAATCAGAGAAGTAAAGCGAATTCAACTTAGAACAAGTTAGAGTAAGGGGAGTTAAGGTGGAATAAAGTGAATTAAGGTAAACAACAGTAAACGAAGATGAATTAAAGTGGATTACGGTGGATTAAAGTGGATTAAGGTGGATAAAGGTTGGTACAAATTATAGCCAGGTGGATTCCAGTGTAATAAAGTGGATTAGGGTGGACTAAGGCAGAGTTGTGAAGGGCACGGAACAATGTATGACGTCACGTATCATGGGCGTAACCAATCCGAGAAGTCATACAGCTTTCGCTTTCGAATCACGTAAAGATACTTGAGTGACTGCCGAATTTATTTATTGATAGGCTAGGCTTCCCATCTTGTCATCAGCTAAGGACGTTTCGATGCCGATGTAATTACCTAAATGTTATCACTGCCGTTAGCTGCACCATAACAGCTCTTCGCTGTGACGCGTATCGCTGAAACACAGCGCTGTAGCACGCCACCTTCTCCGATTTTTTAAATTTTTTCTGTATAAATTTGATAGTTAACACCCATGAGGTCATGGTGACGTTTCATTTTTCTTTTTCTCTTTTTTTTACCACAGTTCCACCGACTCACCCAGGTACAATATCATGCAGCTTGCGACGTAGCGAATTTACTTGTACGTGGCGCACAAGGCATATCATGTAGTCGGGTACATAGTTTCAGTTTCGCTAAAATTAGCAGGGTGAACATGGTAGACTTCAAGCTCGAGTTACTTCTGCAGGCACATTCTTCCACCTACAATAGCTGCCAATTGCGATTACATTCTTTTCACAGCTGCGTGCACATAAAAAAAATCAGGCAAGTTTGCACTCGGTCGCGCAAAACTTAGGCACAGCGAAGCTTACTGGCTGCTGCTGCTAGGTATGAACTTCACTGCTGCTAGGTCTTAACTTGCTTTAACTTAACTGCGCGTGTAGGGAAGGTATTCTCTAGCAATCATTTTCAGAGGTACCTTCCCTTTCGCGACATTTCGCGTGACTAGCGCTGGACGCGTCGACGCCTACGAGCGACAGTGTGTCTGGCATGCCACAAACGCAGGCAGGCTAAACAAGGTTCCCACAGTGCCAAGAATGCTGTTGCTTGGCGACGCCGAACGCGCTGGAGGCTAGCCGCTCGTTATCTAGCGAAAGTTGAAACGACTAGGTGCAGCCTCTTTTATGGCAAACTCCGAAGCCAAGCGTGTGCACAGTGTACGGGCGGCGCGCAGCAGACGATACGCTGGGATGGCGTCATGGCTCATGCGCAGTAGCGCGCAGCTGGCGGGTGCTTGGCGGAGCCGTGTCTGTGCCGGGCGAAGCGAGCCCGCTCCTGCGCCGGCGGTTACAAGGCAACGCGAGGTGACGTCATCGCTACTGCTTCGGCGCATGCGCGGCCAGGCAAGGTGGGCGGCGTTGGCAGCAGCTCTGCGCGTTGTCTCGTTGGTGCTGCTACAATTTCTTTCTGTCTCCATCTCGCTCTCATTTTCTCTTTCCCTCTCCCGAGCATTGCGCGCACCGCGCGCATGATCTCCTTCCCTCTCCTTAACGTCCCATGCAAGGCAACATGTGCACGGTATGGAGAGTAGGCGAGGCACACGCCGCTCCGCGAAGTGATTGCAAGCCAACGCAGTGACGTCATAGCTCGGCGAGGTTTTGCGGCAGCAGGCGGCACTGTTTACGGTTAGCTAGAACAGCTTTGCCGGTAAAAAAAAAAGAGAAATGGTTGTGTGCGAAAGTAGCCAACTGCAAGGAATGTGAGCGTGCCTGATTTTTTGTCTCATATACATAACTCTCTGGCAAAAGGTCTGGTTAAAACGCTTGAACAGATTTTCTTTTTTTCTGTGCTGTTCCACCATATTCCGTTTGCTCTAGGTGTATTATTCTGTACCCGCTATAAACGCCATTTGTCTATAGTTGTGAGATTGGCTCCCACCAGCGCTCGCGGTCTAGCAGCGGGCGGGGAACATTGCTTTTCCCCTTTTATTTCACTTCACATTTCAACAGACGCTATAAACGGTACTTTATCATTACTCTAATATAGATTTACAGTTAAATAAAAACATTATGAAGAGACCACCGACGATGATTGTAAACGTAATCGAATAGCACGAACAAACCAACGAACGATCAAACGAAGGAATGATTTTCATGGCGAGTCTGATCATCGACCAACCACGAAAGCGGCTGAAACAGCCATAAAAAGCTATCCCCTTTAAAACATTGCTCATTCCGCTACATTTTCTTTGGCCATGGCATCTGTTACCTTCGTATGCAAGTAACATGGCTAAAGTCAAGCCCCTCGGCTGACATGATTCTCATGCTGAAGTATGAAATTGTATCCGTGGCCATAGAAGGTTCTCTGGCGTTGTAAGTGGCAGAAACAGCACGCTTTCCAACACGATGCGCTGAAATCCTGCGGCCGAAATTACAAAGCTTTTCTTTTGTACAGGCTATATAGGAAATTTCTCCCTTAAGTGCTTGGACGACGTACTAATTCTCCACTGACGAAGTGTAGACGGAAGGTGGTATAAGCAATTACAAGCGGCTGGGTTCACCACCCTTCTCCAATCTCCTCCTTTTTGACGCACTACCTTCAAGAAAGCACATACTGCCCATAGAAAACCTCAGATGGGCGAGACTGAAAACAAGTTTTATGCGTGTGGGATATATTGTCGGATAAGAGATCAGGACCCGTATTCACAAAAAGGTTTATACGCCAGAACTGTTCGGCATAACAGGAGCATTTTATACGTTATGTTGGACATGTAATTAGCAGAGATTACCAGTTAGTCTCACAAGCAGAAAAAGAAGACAACGTTAAGGTTTTGAGATTTCACTCGGTATTGCCGACATATTTCATATAATACTTCGTTGGCCGCAAAGAAATAGCAAGAGTGATGTCTAGGTTCTAGCCAATGTCTAATGCCGCTATTCTATGCCGCTATTCTATTTCTTTCGCCGCTTTAGCAGTACTCTTTATCGCTTTTGCGGCAGCGTATGTACCGCGCTCAAGATACCCGCCATTCGTACTTTAGCTGAAAAGTGGAATACTACAGAATGTCTCAGTGCTATTATTTTCAACAAATCATTACACGTTTCTTTTATTTCGACTTATACCCAGCAAGAAATCGTTCCCCGCCATCGTTTGAACACTGCGACAATATCGTTGCAAATTAGGAGTCCGTCAGCAAAGAGGTATAGTTTTCTGGCCCGTCTATGCCAATACATGGAGACACCCCTGAAAAAGTGTGGGGTACCCGCCGTGGTTGCTCAGTGGCTATGGTGTTCGGCTGCTGAGCACGAGGTCGCGGGATCGAATCCCGGCCACGGCGGCCGCATTTCGATGGGGGCGAAATGCGAAAACACCCGTGTACTTAGATTTAGGTGCACGTTAAAGAACCCCAGGTGGTCAAAATTTCCGGAGTCCCCCACTACGGCGTGCCTCATAATCAAATCGTGGTTTTGGCACGTAAAACCCCATAATTTAATTTAATTTTAGAAAGTGTGGGGTGTCTGATGTCCGCTATTTCCCGCAGCCCCTTTTAACGAGCCCATCCACCATGCCGATTTGCGCGACTCAGTTTATGGAACTTGTTAGGATCACCCGAATCCAAAGCCAGGGCGGTCTTTTTCACGGGAGTGCATGGTTACGGGGAAGAGATCTTGCGCAAAAGGGCATTATATTGATGTATCCCGTCAGTAGAGACGGGGCTTTAAGCTTGGCCGAGAACACTGGCGTTTACAATACGAAGAACCACAGCTAGGGTACTTCTGACTCAGGAAGACAGTGTAGATGAGAAATTCCAGCACGCTGCGCCGAGTGCGACGGGCTAAAAGTCGCCGTCCGCGCCTTTTACTTCACGTTGCCGGTGTTCAGGCGCAATCGTAGCTCGAATCACGGTTAACTTGGGTATCACCACGGCAGCTCGTCCGTGCAAACATGGGTGCCACGAAATTGGCACGGTTGCAGCAACTGCACCTACAGCGAACCGCTGAAGCATAATGGAGCTCCCTAGCCAAATCCGGTGTACAGTTGACAAACTGATCCCAGTGTGCTCAAGCCTGTATCCTGTACACAGTGGAAAATTTTGCGTAAGGCACTGTCACCACCTGCGCATGTATACCCGTGCACTCAATTCATTTCTGCATTTCGTACACTATAAATCCAAGAAGCAAGAACAAAAAGCTTGTCCGCCACCAGATTAACGGGGTCCCCGTACTATACTGCAGACAGTCATTCGTTGCGTGACATGTGTGTCTATTAGTAGTTAAACATTTCGCAGAGCATGAAAACGTCGATTATAACAAAAAGGCAAGGAAATATCACTTACAGTATACGAAAAGTGTGCACTCGCAACAAAGGTACGTATTGAAATACGCATAAAATATTTTGAATTCTCACAAATCTTATACAAATTAGCCAAAGTACATGATAGCGTAAAATCAAGTACAAAAGTTCTTTTAAGTATATACTTTGTGACCAGTTGACCTCGTGTCGAGAGTATATATATCGGAAGAAATTATTTCATTCAAAAGTCTACATAACTCATGTTCTATGCTGTTATAGCCATAATTTGTTTTACAGAAACATACCAGCCAAGTCGTCTTCCGGAAATGGACACTTTTTCTGGAGCACTGTTTATGATGCACAGACAAAAATGATATGTTATTCTTGTTTGAAGTCAATTTATAGCGGAATAATAGTCTGTGCTTAGTTATTCGAAGGTATAATATATTCCGTACGTAACGAATGATGCGATGATGCATACCAGGAAAAGTGTGCACTTTGGTTACGAGATTTATTTTGTAGTTTGTGAGTCCTGTTTGCATTTATGCGTGATATAATACACCAGACTAGCGAGCAGTAGTTTTCTTGGGCGGAAGAAAGTGACCTCAGCAACAAAAACTTCAGCCTTTCAAGTAATACTTCTCAGAAGTCATACCACACCCCAAACTTTTCAGACAGATTTAGATGAATGATTTTGACTTGAGTCGTTCAGAGCAAGGGTTTCTTAAATAATACCAAGAACTTCAACCTGTAAGATTGATTCAATATTCGTTTGACCAATTTTAATATTGAAATATAGTATATGTGCTGACTAATTTCTCGAGAGTAATGTTTGCGCGAAAATATTTTATTAGTGCTATCGGACATTAAAAATATTTGGTATCATCTGCATAAATTATGAATGAAGCCTGATCTGTTATATTTACAATATCATTAATATACAAATTAAATAATGAGGGTTCTAACACACTGTCATGGGCCACACTCATTTTTCAGTTATTGTCACGGAAAATTCATCATTTACTGCGACTGTCTGCTTTCGGTTGGTTACGTATGACGTCAGAAAATTAAGCCTGGGTCATATAAATATGTAAAGCTCTAATTTCGTTAATAATGTTTGGTGATTTAATGCATCGAAGGTACTTCAAAAGTCAACAAAATTCCTACAATTAATTTCCGGTATTCCAAATATGTAATGAGCTTTCCTTCTTGCTTTCAGAGTTCATAGGCATTCTCTTCGTGAGACCATATTGAAAAGGCGATATCAAGAACTGTTTATCACATCAAGAATTTGTACGCGTAAACTTTTTTTGGACTCTTTTGAAAATATAGATAACACTGAAATTGGTCGGTATTGTACAAGTAGTTTTATCGCCAGATTTGTACAGAAACTACCACTTTTGCGTGCTCCATACCCTTCGTAAATGTTCCAGAGGCCAATACGTCAAAAGTGTCCTTGAGGACAGATATAACAGTTTCTAAGGCAAACTTAGAGGAATTTCAAATCCATCACTGTCTCTACCTTTACTAATCACTATAAACGCCGAACGAACCTTACAATCCCTCAAATATAAATTTTGGGGTTTCACGTGCCAAAAACCACGATCTGATTATGGGACACGCCGTAGTGGGGGACTCCGAAATTGTTAGTGACACCTGGGGCTCTTTAACATGCACCTAAATCTGAGTACACGGGTTTTTTCGCATTTCGCCCCCATCGAAATGCCGCCCTCGTGGCCGGGATTCCATCCCGCGACCTCATGCTTGCTACCCAACACCATAGACACTAAGCAACCACCGCGGGCAAAAAAAAAATAATAATTACAATCCCTCGAAGGAAAACAGGAACAGTGGGGCCAGATTTTTTCCCCAAAAGATAATGAAGCCAGGCTTCTTAGATTAAAACAGCATTGTCCGTTTTGATGCTGGTAAGTACGGTAAGTGCGCATGCTTGTGACGAAATTTACGAAAGGCGAGTTAGAAGCGTCTGCTAAAGGTTGGCCTGCAATAACTATGTCACCCGGCAAAATTTCTCAACATGAATTACACAATTTATTCCTCCACCACTTTCAAAGACGGACGACGACCAGGACAGGCAGCACTGGCAGACCCGTTTATTCCGCAGGCACGGCCCAGGCTCGAACACGAAGAAGACAAACAGGGATGATGATGGCTATGTACAAGTGAGAACGATGAAGTACGTTAAATGTGCTTACAATATGTTTATCGTACGCCATATTTTAACGGCGTCTCATATGTAGCTACCAGCAACAATATATTATCAGAACGTACGCGCTCCGCATTGCAGGGAAAACCTGTAATGACGTTGCTAAGGTCTTCAAGTTCAGTGAGCGCCTCGGCGTTTCAACTGCGCTACGGTTGCACCAAAGTGAGCTTATTCTTTGACAACAATGAGTGCTTTCCTCGTCAAAACATTAATGTTGTTGTTGTTGTTGTTGTTGTTGTTGTTGTTGTTGTTGTTGTTGTTGTTGTTGTTGTTGTTGTTGTTGTTGTTGTTGTTGTTGTTGTTGTTGTTGTTGTTGTTGTTGTTGTTGTTGTTGTTGTTGTTGTTGTTGTTGTTGTTGTTGTTGTTGTTGTTGTTGTTGTTGTTGTTGTTGTTGTTGTTGTTGTTGTTGTTGTTGTTGTTGTTGTTGTTGTTGTTGTTTCAATGGTTCTGCATTCAAATATGCAATCTGTTCCGAATTTTCTTTTTTTTTTCTTTTTAGCTTGAACAGATCCTTTCAAAATATCCTGTGAGACATAGCGCTTTCTCGCTTTTGCGGTCAATGTGTTGAAGAATCAGAAATGACCAGCATGAGAAATCGGAGTTTTCAGGTAGATAATTTTGCTTATTCACTAAGTAACCTTTAATTATTCTCTATAAAGCGCACGTTTCTGGGGCGAAATTGGACCCGAGAGTCATGTCTGCTTAACAGCAATCCTAAAACTATCACCATTTTGGTACCTCATATCACCCCAAGCTCAAGGAATAGCGAATTGAGGAAACTGTTAACTGGAACGCCCATGTATCGTAGCACATTTGAGGGACATCACGAACGTGGTGCTTGTCTTATATAGTATTTCTCGTAAGCATACGTGACTTCACTATTTCTCAGGGTCTATTTCTGCAATTTAAACACTGCCCCAGAGTTGAATGGTTAAAGAACTGAGCGAGTGTTTATTTTGATAAAATAACTGTACATTACAATGCGTGGTGCAAATATTGTCTGCTTCTTCAGGTGGTGCGCCTGAACAGGCCGAATTCTGCTACGGTATATCCTCGATACAATCACATTAAAATGTGTTCGACGCGAAACACGCGGTCTACACCTGAAAATGTTATACTTTCCTTCCCTTCGTTCGGCCAAGCGCTTCGGGAAATAAGCCAAACCACAATGCTACACATGTGCTGTCTCCTAGAGCCCAGCTGCACGACACCAATCTGCGATAATGTTAGACGAACACAAATGCATGCCACTCTTTTCAGGTTTGAAGTTATGTGGGCTTTCTACCGAAACAAATTAGAGTAGCAGTTGACTATCGTACACTGTGCTTCTTTTTTCGTTTTTCTTTCGTTTTTTTTTATGTGAATGGAGTCCTGAATATCGGGCATACGCTGTGTGCCGTGTACACGGCCAACTTGCAGGAAGCTTGCAGTACTCGGGCACAAATGCAGCCTTACGTCAACAGAGCGTGGCCCCGACATCGAAAGGCCTTGGCGAGCGACCTTCCGGCATTGGGAGCAACGCTGTGCAATATATTTAACGTGTCAGCGTGTACCAGAAATGGGAGCATCCGATATCTAGTTCCCGTTTAGTCATGTGCGTGGTCAGTGTGTCAGCAGTAACCGTTACTTACAACACTGCTCTTTTACTTCTGCTCGCTCCGCCGCGACGCTACATCGTTCAACTATTGAGTGTTATTTTGCGTTCCCTTTTCCTTGGCACAATGAACACGAACAATGACCACGAAACAGTAAGCCTGTCACGCTGGTCATTCCATTGTCCAATCAAATGAAAGGAACACAAGAATTTCCGCAGTTTAAATTAATTAAATTCTGGCGTCTTGCGGGCCCTAACCACGATATGATTATGCGGCATGCTGTAGTGGGGGAACCCGCGATAATTTTGACCACCTGGGGTTCTCTAACCTGCACCCAATGCACAGCACACCAGCGTTTTTACATTTCGCGCCCGCCGAAATGCGGCCGCCGCAGCCGGGATTCGAGCCCGCGCCTTTGGGCTTAGCAGCGCTACGTCGAAGCCACTACGCCACCACGGCTGGTTCTTCGGCAGTTCTATGGAAACGCATTTCATTGCCGTACTCAAAAGCGAAAAAAAAATGAAAGATGAACTAACAAAGTGAGAAGGCCGAAATATTTAGCAGTTAGAGAATGGTGGTCTCTAATGTACAGCAATAGCTTATCGAAAAGATATCGAACACAACTTGTGTACTGCGCACAAAAAAAAATTGTTCTCGCAGCTTAACTGCCCCACGCGAAACGTTCCTTTCAGAGACACACACCTGGGGATTCTTTGGGAAGCTCTGTGAATGCAAACATGGTCCAGGATCCAGTCAACGCTGCTTGATGTCCTTCCGCTGGAACAGGTCTAGATGTTGAAGGTTCTATCCACAGCGATCGATGTTGAGGCCTGGGCGAGCCGGGTCCTCAGGCGGGACGACTTTTGAAGTGCTGTCATGGCTGGGGCGGGACCCAGGCCTCCACCCTGTGGCCTCCGTCGATGCCGGCAAACGAGTGCTGCCGCTCCTTCCGTCCTACCTTGCTCTTCTCCGAAGGAAGCCCGTGTGCTTCCTTTGCTCCTGGGGTCACGTCTCTTTCCTGTACGCGCATTGCCACCACGTTGTAGTAGTAGTAGTAGTTCCTTGTGTCAATGGGACTTACCCGCTCTGCTGGATTGGCCAAAAATTGGGTAAGACAAATCTAAAAAAAATTGAGAGGGTTTTTAAATGTAAAAGAATTCAAACATATGAGTATAGAACCGTTAGAATTAGAACAGAAAAAAATTCCAAGTATAGATTAAAGCACAAATTGAAGAATTGAATTACAGCATACCCCATTCAAACGGTGCGAACATACTTTCTCGACAATTATATACGTTATGAGTAAAGCAATTAGCATTAACCTCTTTTTTGACAATTTTCCAAATACAATTTATGGTTCACATTCCAAAACGTCTAATTATTGCATTTTTATTTTAAATGCTGTTACGCTGGTGATGTTTCTTTTATTATTCCTTATTGGTGCTTAGATTGTTTGCCGTGTAATGATGATTTGTATTACTTGGATTCTTACGTTACATTTCGTACATGCCGTATGTTGTATTCCTACGCTAAATTCATATGCTCTATGGTTTGTGATAGTTATTTCTGTTGCCTACGGTCTATGTTCATTTATGCTCTTTACTTTTGGCGTACATGCAATTTCGATTCGCTACCCGTTCTTTATTAATACTTGCATCCTGAAATAGGTGCCTGTATTCTCTCTTTTGTTTTCGCTACTCCTGTTGCCCGTTAAAGGAGCCTGATGCAGGAGCCCCCCCCGCCCCTGCATAATGTACTTGATGAAACTGTGTTACTTGATGAAAGAAAAGTTGTAAAGCCTGTAAAGACCAAATACAGTTCCACATAAACAAAGGTGAGAACAACTTTCTCACCTTTTTTTTTTTTTTTTTTTGTCGCCAGTACAGTACAATCGTACAAAAAAAAATGAAATGTCATATAAGTAAGAACTGAAGTACTAAAGTAATGAATTATTTTGTAATTGGTTTCCTGAACTATCCAGAAACGAAAATTCGCTCTAATGTATCCTCTGGGGTTTCCTTTGCTTAAACCAGGGTTTCGGCGTATCAAAATAATGCCTTCTTCACTTCAGGGGTCTAGATAGATCGAACTTAATATAGTAAAAAAGAAAGAAAAGGCATTGTGGTCTGAATTTAGCTAGGAAACCACAAAAGATCTGAAAGAAGGTGCTGAATGACGGAGCAAACCTTGCCGTCAGTGTGCCCAAGGGACGAGACACCCATGAGTAGCGAAATAAGAACGGTTGAATAGAGCCCAAGAGGGCGAAGCTATTTTGCGAGAGTTCTTTTTGGTACACTATACAATCGTGAAAAAAGAATAAGAAATTAAGGGTCCGTGGTTTCATCTTCGTTGCAAAAAAAAAAAATAACATAGCAATGATGGTGTCAAGCGTGCCATGTGTAAGTAAAAATTTAGCGCACCTGTGTGAACGCGTAGGCTAGTGATGGCTCCTTCAAGTTTTCGTGTAAGGCAGAGTATGCCTTTAATGCGAACCAGTCTTGGCGAGTTCAACCCAGTTTTCTGTAACTACTGTGTGGGCAGTTCCCGCGGGCCTTTGCCACTGGGTAATTGCCCCCATGGGTCCCTGTGTATGTGACCCTGCTGGCCAGCACAAATATTGCACGCGACGCCCATCGCGACGTGTCATTTTCCCACAGTTCATCACAGCTTGACTTTTCACGCCAGGGTCACCCTCCTATCTATGCCTAAATCTGAAATGGCAGGGTAAAATTTTGAACACAGTTTAATTAGTTCATTAGTTCAGTCTAATGTTCTTATGTGCATGCGTCGGGGGAAGGTAAGTTGGCTGAGGCGTGCACAAATGAACTATCGCTTCGTCATTATGACCCAACAGACTTCACTGTTTCAGTTCCTCCAAAACTTGAGATAGTAAAAAAACGCACTCCGAAATACAAAGCATCATGAAGTGTTACAGCCAGATATATGTGCTTTATGATGATTCGGGTCAAAATCTCATGACAGCTCCTTGAAGGACATCGACGAATATAATGGCGGCTATGTTGCTGATTACAGAAAATGACCATATTATTTTAGTTGAATGTGGCAGTATAGCAACAATCGAACTTAAGGCGTGGCAAAATAATTAGCGAATCCCACGCATATGTGAGACTCGGTGGTAAGCGAGAGTCGTATTTTTTTAATGTTAACTGAAATGTCCCCACTTTGGTTTTTCCTCTTCCCTTCTTTTTAGCGGTAGGTTCCTCGCTCAACATTCGGCTGCTTTTGCTGCTGATTTCTTTTTATTGTGATAGAAATTATAGGGACACTCCAAGCTGATTTCTGCCATCGTCGTCGTAGTCATCGCCGCCGTCACCGTGAGGTTCCGTATAGAGTCAAAGGGCGATAAAATCGTCGCTGCACGCCGTATGCTGTATATGCGAGTGAAAGCGCGCAAGGGACGCGCGCTTTCACGGAGAGTGAAGGCATGGCGGAGAGCAAACGCGACGTATTCCGTCGTGCGAAAGACCGTGGGGGGATGGGAGGGAGGTAGGGAGGGAGGGAGGGAGGGGAGGCGACATTTAGCTGCGGCACTAAATGCGTAGCTTGCGACCGGGCGCAAATGGAACTCGCGACTCAGTCTCCCACGCGAAAGGAGAAAAGCGCGAAGGCGGCGTGGAAAGGAGGGTGTGCGGCTTCTACTCTGCCAGCAACTGCCTACTTGTACTTTGCGCGGCTGCGGGCTGTCACGCGCACCGTATCTTGAAAGCGATCTCCACATGACTCTTACCTTTGTATGCACTGTGCTTTCGCCGCTGAGTTTCTGTTGAAGCGATAGACCGCACGAACCTTCGCTCGCTGCTGCAACTGCGCTTGCTCACCCCAGCGTTTTGACAGTGGTTTTCTGCGGTCATCGAGTGTGATCTATTCATGTTTGCTTGTGCGCGCTGACACCATGCTTGTTAATTCAGATAGTAAGCGAATGTGTCCAAGTTTATGCAGCTGATAAAACTACTATCCCTACTCTGTACAGTTCTCCAATAATTGCTTCGCCTTTCCGGCGAAACTGCAGCTTTTTTCATTCCCTTGTAGCCGACTTCTTGAATTTCATGCCGCCGAATTCTTCACTTCTGTGTAGCTCAATGCTCTTCGTTTAATGCACGCTCTGGTCCCAGTATTTCCCTTCGCTTCCATCACCACCTTCTGTTGCTTCTGTTGCCGACCTCTTCAATTCTTTGCAGCTGACTTGTTCAGTCTAGTGTCGCCTACTTGCTGTTGTTGTAGCCTCGAAACATGACTCGTACTCACGAGGGGGATTGGCCGCATTGGGTGGATTGAAACGCACGCCCAACAACGTACAAAAGGTGTCAGTTTATTTATTTTATTTATTTATTTATTTTTATTTATTTATTTTCCAATAATGTTAGCCCTTCCGGGCTGTTACAGGGTGGGAAGGGTACATTCAATCAATACAGCACAGTTCCAGCTCTTCTTCAAAAGTTTCCATTGAACAAGTATTGTCAAATACTCATCGGTCAAGGTTATTCCATTCTATAATTGTTTTAGGCAGAAACGAATATTTATAGACGTCAACTCTTGGCACGTAGGGCATAACTGCAAATGGATGGTTAGTACGGGATGACCGTCTACCGGGCGGCCGCAATGCATGCATTGTGATAGAGCTTTGCATGCTGTGATACATGCATTGTGATGCGAATGCATTGTGATAGAGCTGGTAAAGATACTTAAGCCTAGCAATTTTTCTGCGAACAGCCTAAGTTGGCAGCTCTGCACGTGCAAGAAGTTCTGTTACGGACTGCGTTCTTCGATAACAGGAAAATACAAACCTCACTGCCATTCTTTGAACACGCTCAAGCTTGTCTATGGATGGATGGATGGGTGTACAACTTTAATGAACGTCCTGAGGTACCCGACTCAGCGCGCAGCGGGCCGCTCTCACGTTGGGACAGTCAGGCCATGCCCGACCGCCGCATCGTGGGCCCTCTGGACAGCCCATAGTTGCGCCCCGGCATCGGGGCTCTTGATAGCGGAGAGCCACTTGTCCTCGTTTATTTGTTCCGTGCCTCGTAACGAGGGGCAACGCCAGAGCATATGGTCTAAGCTATCGAAGTCATTGCAGTGCCTGCCAGAACTACTGGCATAAGTGTCGCGATAAAGCTTGTGTAATAAAGCCGGGCTGGGATACGAGCCTGTTTGCAATAATATGAGGGTCAATGCCTGCGCTCTATTTAACTTCTTGTGAGGAAGAGGGAAGTCTCTCCTGCCGAGATAAAAGTGCTGCGTAATTTCATTGTATGTTGTCGGTTGATCTCTGTTCTCCACCACTCCTGGCCGGCCGGGGAGTTCTCCATGGTCGCGGAAAGCGAGACCTCGCGCCTTGGAGTGGGCCAGCTCGTTGAGGTTTGTGGGGCCTCCCATGAT